>NC_068421.1:58960963-59260963 GCF_023373465.1 Oncorhynchus keta | reverse complement strand
GGACTTCCTGACGGGCCGCCCCCAGGTGGTGAGGGTAGGTAACAACATCTCCTCCCCTCTGATCCTCAACACTGGGGCCCCACAAGGGTGCGTTCTGAGCCCTCTCCTGTACTCCCTGTTCACCCACGACTGCGTGGCCACGCACGCCTCCAACTCAAGCTTGATTACCAACAACGACGAGACGGCCTACAGGGAGGAGGTGAGGGCCCTCGGAGTGTGGTGTCAGGAAAATAACCTCACACTCAACGTCAACAAAACTAAGGAGATGATTGTGGACTTCAGGAAACAGCAGAGGGAACACCCCCCTATCCACATCGATGGAACAGTAGTGGAGAGGGTAGCAAGTTTTAAGTTCCTCGGCATACACATCACAGACAAACTGAATTGGTCCACTCACACAGACAGCATCGTGAAGAAGGCGCAGCAGCGTCTCTTCAACCTCAGGAGGCTGAAGAAATTTGGCTTGTCACCAAAAACACTCACAAACTTCTACAGATGCACAATCGAGAGCATCCTGGCAGGCTGTATCACCGCCTGGTACGGCAACTGCTCCGCCCTCAACCGTAAGGCTCTCCCAGAGGGTAGTGAGGTCTGCACAACGCATCACCGGGGGCAAACTACCTGCCCTCCAGGACACCTACACCACCCGATGTTACAGGAAGGCCATAAAGATCATCAAGGACATCAACCACCCGAGCCACTGCCTGTTCACCCCGCCATCATCCAGAAGGTGAGGTCAGTACAGGTGCATCAAAGCTGGGACCGAGAGACTGAAAAACAGCTTCTATCTCAAGGCCATCAGACTGTTAAACAGCCACCACTAACATTGAGTGGCCGCTGCCAACACACTGACACTGACCCAACTCCAGCCACTTTAATAATGGGAATTGATGGGAAATGATGTAAATATATCACTAGCCACTTTAAACAATGCTACCTTATATAATGTTACTTACCCTACATTATTCATCTCATATGCATACGTATATACTGTACTCTATATCATCGACTGCATCCTTATGTAATACATGTATCACTAGCCACTTTAACTATGCCACTTTGTTTACATACTCATCTTATATGTATATAATGTACTCGATACCATCTACTGTATCTTGCCTATGCTGCTCTGTACCATCACTCATTCATATATCCTTATGTACATATTATTTATCCCCTTACACTGTGTATAAGACAGTAGTTTAGGAATTGTTAGATTACTTGTTGGTTAATACTGCATTGTCGGAACTAGAAGCACAAGCATTTCGCTACACTCGCATTAACATCTGCTAACCATGTGTATGTGACAAATACAATTTGATTTGATTTGATTTAGATTAAAGGGTCTCCTTGGAAACACTGGCCAACATTTTGGTTCCGACCCTGTCACAATAATGCCACCCTGGCTTTTTCATTTGTTGTCAAACAATACGGTATTCAAAGTGCCTATTGTTATATTCTAACTATAGAATTATAATAATCATTGTATTCCCCTTTTTCAATTGCAAGTCAAATCGCAATTTCAATAGTTCGGACTCTATGTTTTGCACATATTGTGCAGACCAACATGGCAGTGTGGAAATAATCTCAAATGAGTGCAGGGAATCCAGAAATGTATGAAAATGCTTATTTTCAGAAAGGAGACAGAGCCATTGAAATCACTTAGAATGTACAGTTGAAGTCAGAAGTTTACATACACTTAGGTTGGAATCATTAAAACTTTTTTTCAACCACTTCACACATTCCCTGTTAACAAACTATAGTTTTGGCAAGTTGGTTAGGACACCTACTTTGTTTACATACACTAAGTTGACTGTGCTTTTAAACAGCTTGGAAAATTTCAGAAAATGATGTCATGGCTTTAGAAGCTTCTGATTGGCTAATTGACAACATTTGAGTCAATTGGAGGTGTACCTGTGGATGTATTTCAAGGCCTACCTTCAAACTCAGTGCCTCTTTGATTTTCCCATGATGTCAAGCTAAAGAAATCAGCCAAGACCTCAGAAAAATAATTGTAGACCTCCACAAGTCTGGTTCATCCTTGGGAGCAATTTCTAAACGCCTGAAGGTACCACGTTCATCTGTACAAACAATAGTATGCAAGTATAAACACCATGGGACCATGCAGCCGTCATACCGCTCAGGAAGGAGACTCGTTCTGTCTCCTAGAGATTAACGTACTTTGGTGCAAAAAGTGCAAATCAATCCCAGAACAACAGCAAACGACCTTGTGAAGATGCTGGAGGAAACAGGTACAAAAGTATCTATATCCACAGTAAAACGAGTCCTATAATCGGCACAACCTGAAAGGCCACTCAGCAAGGAAGAAGCCACTGCTCCAAACCCGCCATAAAAAAGCCAGACAATGGTTTGCAACTGCACATGGGGACAAAGATCATACTTTTGAGGAATGTCCTCTGGTCTGATGAAACAAAAATAGAACCGTTTGGCCATAATGACCACCCTTATGTTTGGAGGAAAAAGTGGGAGACTTGCAAGCCGAAGAACACCATCCCAACTGTGAAGCACGGGGGTGGCAGCATTATGTTGTGGGGGTGCTTTGCTGCAGGAGGGACTGGTGCACTTCACAATATAGATCATGAGGAAAGAAAATTGTATGGATATATTGAAGTAACATCTCAAGACATCAGTCAGGAAGTTAAAGATTGGTCGCAAATGGGTCTTCCAAATGAGTCTTCCAAATGGACAATGACCCCAAGCATACTTCCAAAGTTGTGGCAAAATGGCTTAAGAACAACAAAGTCAAGGTATTGGAGTTGCCTTCACAAAGCCCTGACCTCAAGCTTATAGTAAATTTGTGGGGAGAACTGAAAAAACATGTGCGAGCAAGGAGGCCTACAAACCTGACTCAGTTACACCAGCTCTGTCAGGAATGGGCCAAAATTCACCCAAATTATTGTGGGAAGCTTGTGGAAGGCTAACTGAAACGTTTGACCCAAGTTAAATAATTTAAAGGTAATACTACCAAATACTAATTGAGTGTATGTAAACTTCTGACCCACAGGGAATGTGATTAAATAAATCATTCTCTCTACTATTATTCTGACATTTCACACTCTTAAAATAAATTGGTGATCCTAACTGACCTATGACAGGGAATTTTTACTAGGATTAAATGTCAGGAAATGTGAAACACTGAGTTTAAATGTATTAGACTAAGGTGTATGTAAACCGAATTCAACTGTATGTGTTGCCACCCTAGGATCATAGACTACTCATAAAGCAAATGTAGAACTGTTATTATTCAAAAACATAAAATACAGTCAAACCATCAAAAATGTGAAAAGTATTGTGGCCACAGAGATGTGTGTGTCTCTGTTCTCTGAGCAGCATGAAGGATGCAGACCAGGATGCAGTGAGTAGACAGGCAGCCACTCGAAGTGAACAAGTCTCGAGTGGCAGGGAGATGGATCATTTAACGCTGCGTCTCTCATTTGAAGCCATCCGCCTCCAGAGAAATGCTGACCTTGGTTGCTGGGAGATGCCAGCCAGCCTGCGCCTGCCTGCACCCGATCGCCCAGGACGACTGTTCTCAGGGAAATTGGCATGGAGTACACAGGGTAGGGGCCCAGCTCAGAGGAACAGAACATCAACAGGACCGAGAGGCATGGGTTCGTGTGTATGTTTCTGCACGAGGCGTACACGACGTACACTCACAGTGTGTCAGAGAGTGTGTGTGTGTGTGTGTTTGTGTGTGGTATACACACAGCACTGCACCCTAGCTACCATCCCAAATCAAGGAGGGAGGTAGGGGAGGGGGCCAAACACAATTACTGCACAGTAAGAGACACTGAGTCAACGTCTGCGCTTGCCATAATCCTGGGCCTGGTTCAGAGACAGTGATGTAGAGCTGGCACGTAGTAGTGGAGCAGTCTACCCAGGCAGGCACAGTCCACCCAGGCCAGTCTGAGGGGAGATGTGGGAGAGATAGAGCCACCCTCCACCCTCTCACTGCTCTCTACTATGGGGTAATGGTGGCCATCTGGAACTAGAGACCTGGAACATACAGCTCTTTTAGTTTAAATCAAATCAAGTGCAGCGAAATGCATCGGTTTCTAGCTTCAACAGTGCAGTAATATCTAGCAATTTTAAAAAAGTAACAATACACACATAATCCAGAAAAATACTAAAATGAGTTATATAGTATAAGCCATGACTGGAATACAGCATATACAGTACCAGTTAAACGTTTGGACACACCTACTCATTCAAGGGTTTTTCTTTATTTTTTTACTATTTTTACATTGTAGAACAATAGTGAATACATCAGAACTATGAAATAACACATATGGAATCATGTTACAACCAAAAAAGGGTTAAATAAATCAAAATTTATTTTATATATGAGATTCCTCAAAGTAGCCACTCTTTGCCTTGATGGCAGCTTTGCACATTCTTGGCATTCTCTCAACCAGCTTCACCTGGAATGCTTTTCCAACAGTCTTGAAGGAGTTCCCACATATGCTGAGCACTTGTTGGCTGCTTTTCCTTCACTCTGTGGTCCAACTCATCCCAAACCATCAAAATTGTGTTGAGGTAGGGTGATTGTGGAGACCAGGTCATCTGATGCAGCACTCCATCTCTATCCATCTTGGTCACATAGCCCTTACACAGCCTGAAGGTGTGTTGGGTTATTGTCCTGTTAAAAAACAAATGATAGCCCCTCTAAGCGCAAACCAGATGGGATGGCGAATCGCTGCAGAATGCTGTGGTATCCATGCTAGTTAAGTGTGGCTTGAATTCTAAATGAATCACAGACAGTGTCACCAGCAAAGCACCGCCACACCTCCTCCTCATTCAAATCAAATGTATTTATATAGCCCTTCTTTACATCAGCTGATATCTCAAAGTGCT
Source organism: Oncorhynchus keta (assembly GCF_023373465.1). Taxonomy (NCBI): domain Eukaryota; kingdom Metazoa; phylum Chordata; class Actinopteri; order Salmoniformes; family Salmonidae; genus Oncorhynchus; species Oncorhynchus keta. The sequence continues at coordinate 59,256,088 of NC_068421.1, read as the reverse complement.
GTACAGAAACCCAGCCTAAACCCCCAAACAGCAAGCAATGCAGGCTCCATGCTTCACGGTGGGACCCACCCACAGATCATCCTTTCAGCTACTGGGACCACCCATACGAAAGGTTTGATTTCCAACGGTCTAATGACCATTGATGGTGTTTCTTGGCCCAAGCAAGTCTCTTCTTGTTATTGGTGTCCTTTAGTAGTGTTTTTTTGCAGCAATTTGACCATGAAGGCCTGATTCACGCAGCCTCCTCTGTTAAGATGTGTCTGTTACTTTTATTTGGGCTGGTAACTCTAATGAACTTATCCTCTGCAGCAGAGGTAACTCTGGGTCTTACTTTTCTGTGGTGGTCCTCATGAGAGCCAGTTTCATCATAGCGCTTGATGGTTTTTGCGACTGCACTTGAAGAAACTTTTAAAGTTCTAGACATTTTATGGATTGACTGACCTTCATGTCTTAAAGTAATGATGTTCTTTGGTTATTTGAGCTGTTCTTGCCATAATATGGACTTGGTCTTTTACCAAATAGAGCTGTCTTCTGTATACCACCCCTACCTTGTCACAACACAACTGATTAGCTCAAACACATTAAGAAGGAAATAAATTCCACAAATGAACATTTAACAAGGCACACCTGTTAATTTAAATGCATTCCAGGTGACTACCTCATGAAGCTGGTTGAGAGAGAATGCCAAGAGTGTGCAAAGTTGTCATCGAGGCAAAGTGTGGCTATTTGAAAAATCTCAAATACAAAATATATTTAGATTTGTTTAACACTTTTTTGGTTACTAAATTATTCCATGTGTTATTTCATAGTGTTGATGTCTTCACTATTATTCTACAATGTAGAAAATAGTAAAAATAAAGAAAAACCCTGGAATGAGTAGGTGTCCAAACTTTTAACTGGTACTGTACATGTAAATTTGGTGAAATAGGATGTAAAAATTATTAAAGTGACCACCGAAAGGTTGCTGGATCGAATCCCCGAGCTGACAAGATAAAAATCTGATGTTCTGCCCCTGAGCAAGGCAGTTAACCCACTGTTCCCCGGGCGCCGAAGGCGTGGATGTCGATTAAGGCAATGCCCCCCACACCTCTCTGATTCAGAGGAGTTGGGTTAATTGTGTCTTACGCATTTCAGTTGAAGGCATTCATTTGTACAACTGTCTAGGTATCCCCCTTTCCCTTTGCCAATGACTCTGTACATAGGGCAGCAGTCTCCAAGGTGCAGGGTAGAGTGCTGGGTGGTAGCCGACTAGAACAGTAAGGTTCAGGGCAAGGTCCTGGGCGGAGGCCGGCTAGTGGTGACTGTTTAACAGTCTGATTGACTGGAGATAGAAGCTATTTCTCAGTCTGTCATTCCCAGCTTTGATGCACCTGTACTGTCCCCGTATTCTACATGGTAGCAGGATGAACAGGCTGTGGCTTGGGTGGCTCTTTTAGTTCCTGCCTGAACGATTTGTTTTCACATGGACGTGTCTCAATACTTTCTTATTTGGACTTGGAATCAGCATGTGCAGAAGCATGTGTTTTTACCCATTGGAGTTTTATGTTACAGCACAGCAATATCATTAAGGCAACTCGACAGGTTGCAGGTTACTCTATGCTTGTAGAACATAAATGTGTCTCCTGTGTTGTTAGACAGTGCTTATGGCATGGCTGTTAGTTGTAATGGCATGGCAGTAAAGGTCCTGAAGACCTGGGGTGGTGGTTTTGGGACTGCCAGCTACTCTCTCAGCTGTACGGGAGTCCCAGTCAGTCACACCACCTGTCTGCTAAAGCTCCTCCGTTTCAGGTGAACTCTATTCCTCAACCCCAGAGGAGGGCACAGGAGAGGCACGGGAACATCAATACACAGGAATGCAGGCATACACACACGTTTAAACATATCGGATCACTGCAATTTATTGGACAGAGAGTAGGGCTGAAAAATGCCTTTTTAACTCGGTATGGCCCCAGACCCCAGAAAGACTTTGTTCCCAGATGGGAGGGGTTGTATAGGCCGGAGGGGGCTAGATGCCAGCGGGAACATACACAGACAGTGTGATGAAGAAGGTACAACAGCTTGGCCCCTAAGACCCTCACAAACTTCTACAGATGCACCATTGAGAGCATCCTGTCGGGCTGGTTCAACCCAACGCATCACCGGGGACACACTGCCCTCCAGGACATCCATGGCACCCAGTGTCAAATGAAAGCCAAGAAGATCATCAAGGACCTCAGAACCAAGCAATGTGTTGAATCTCTGAACCAGGTGCATCTATGTTGATCCTCAGTTATGCTAGCCCTCAGCCAGTTCAAAACACATTTGTCTGTGAGCACTCAGCCAGAGATTTATGGCTTGTGAGTGCTGATGGATTGCTAGCACTATGATGTGTGGAGAAGGAGAAGAACGGTGTGCTGCTGCAAAGTGCCCCCTCCTGTTCACGTCTTCTGTCTTTATTCTCTCTGTAGTGTTGTCAGCCTCCTCTCTCTATGAGGAGTCTGCAGGTGGACACAAGCAACGAATCATCTGTGAGTCCACAGACATCTAAGCAAAGAAAAGGAACGGAATGCCGAGAGAGAATGACAGGGCCTTTTTGTCTTCCTTTCTGACAGCGAGAAAGCGTTGTGTGCTGAATGATTGGGGTCCGGGCCTGAGACTAGAGAGAGCCTGAGACTAGAACAAACCTTCAACAAGCCCCTTGAGTACTACTATAATTGCTTGTTTACTGCAGGCCTGGGTGACTGTGTCGTTCTTAGCAGGAGCTGGTTAGGAAACACCTGTTGGTCCATTAATATTTTTGTCTCAGTAAAGACAATATATTCACCCTAATACGGTCTGTGCCTTGGGATTCTTGCTTTTCCCAGCACTGGTATTTTGGATGAGCGTCTACCTCAGACCTCTTTTGAGGTAGGAAATAGTCCTTCACGGCAGCATTTGAATGGTTGATTTTCCGGACCTAGATTAAGCTTACTCCTGGACTATAAAGCATGCTCCGTGAAGAATCACCACTGAAAGTGTTTTTAGTCCAGGAATAGGCTTCATCTGTGTCCGCAGCCTAGCCTCAGGGCAATTCGTAAGATTTGGAATGTAAATCTGTTCCCCTCCATTTAGTACGAAACATTACACTACGTTAGGTTACATTACGAATGGAATAGTGGTCGTACAATATATATATATATCATACGAATTAAAGGACGTATAGTATTATACGTTCTTCTCTGAAACCAAGTTGCTTGTTGCATGGTAACAACAAAGGAGAATTACAGGGAGAATTTGCATTGGTGGATAAATATCAACAAAGGTTAGGATAATATATGTAAAAAGTCAGGGGAACTAAAATGACAAAGGTTCAGAAAATGAAGTAAAAAAGTTAGATGAATCGGGTTAAGGTTAGAACATGGATTAGCTCAAATGCTACAGTTGTCCCTGACACGTCTAGAACACGCAACCTTTGGATTGCTAGACGGTCAAACGTCCCTCCGATCGTTTCTGTCTTAAGTAACCATACCAAATGTAACATATAAGACTTATTGGAAATGCAAATATTTACTTAAAATACCAAACGTCTGCCCGGTAGTCCAGTCTGGTGTCCAGGAATTGGCCCCTAGAGTACCGGATCGAACTACACTCTAGAGTGTGTATAAAGCAGCACTTACCACCATCTTGTTGAGAGAGACCCAGCAGTCCTGGGGGAAGTCCTGCAGCATGGGAACCAGGAACTGCAAACAGCCATCCCAGTGACACAGCAGCAGCATCATACCAATCAGGTTGAAGATACGCATCACTGCACTGGCCAGGTCATAGGTCATATGGAAGATCTGTCACGAGAGGGTCAGAGAGAGAGGAGTAAGTGGTGTGTTACACACCTCATTCATTCACCATTTCACATGGACTTAGCCTGTTAACATAGCCAATGAACACAAAATCCCTGTATTACTGAGTTTGGGTGGTATTGGGTTATTTTCACGGTGCCTGTACAGCTATTTCTGTATCTGTTTATGGACAATTTACCTGCAGCGTACACACACACCTACATAAATGCAATGGCTTGTCTTACACCATTAAGGTCAGAGGGCTCAGATTGGTGCGTTTAGCGTATCGCGGTGCCCTCACAGGCAGTTGCTCGCCATCTCTCAACTCACCCCTTCATGCTTCTGCTATCAGACTCACTGCCCGCAAGCAACAGGAGGAGAAAACACTTGAAGGCCTTGCATTTTGATTAGGATCCAATCATGGGCTAAAACTAAGTCTTCAGCTAACTAGCAGAACTATGACATGTAACATGTGTCACTGTCAGTTGGCCGGAAGGGCCAGGGCACATAGCGCAGATGTAACAAGAACCTTATGGCCTGCAGCCCATTACACAAATAGAAACACAGGGCAAAGCATTACGCAACAGTTCCACAGCCACTAATATGGAAATACTGTATCAATTCAATTAAAATGTAATTGTTTAAGGATTCTGATTCAATCATAATGCTCTAGATGGGAATCAGAAATGAGAGCACGCTAAGTGAAAGTCCTCCTGAACCCACAACGCAATCCCAGAGTGCCTAGTGCACTGCTGCCTGGCCAGCCCAGCTCATGAGAAAGGTAACATCCACTCAGTCTGGACGTGACTGCAAATGGAAGAGGTTGATACAAGCTTCCTATTCTCAGAAAGCCTCAGTGTTTTTACTGCTGCATCCTGTCTAGCACCTAGAACACAAACTAACAAGCACGTACACACAAACAGCCCAATGCAGAGGGGATGACACTCAGGGAATACGTGGGTCTAGATAGGGTATCAGAGGAGTGCGCCAAACAGCTGTCAGCTACATGCAGTAGTAAAGAAGACCGTGTTCCCAGGTACATCTTGATGAGCACATTGCTCTCTAAGAAAATGAAGTCACTATGACAACAGCTGTGAAAAATATTGCAGTTCAGGTTCCTCCTTTATTCGGTGACTTGTCTAACTGGCCCTCTCATGCTCCAGATGAGGTGAGCAGCTGCCCTGTGCAGAGCAGAGCTGAGCAGTGGGTGAGAGGCACTCGGTTACGCAAGGGGTTGATTCAATAATTAGGGGGTTGTGTCTGGCTCAAATTACCACTCTGGAATCAAGAAAATAATTGTCCCATTAAGTAGAGTACAGAACACACACAAATGAGTCATCAGACTTGGGTCAGCTCAGAGCCTCTTCTGGAATATCTTAGCTAGCACACAAGGGGCATAAATGTATGTATGGCCATCCACCCCTCTGTTTGGCCAGCACAGCTTTACACATCCAGTCACATCAGGGTAAAACAGGCCACTGTGATTGGCTGCACACCACAGTCAAATGTTGTGATGATGAGGCTAACTGGCCAACACAGTCACTGAGAAAGCAAGGCTGTGAATCTCAGCATCCTGCTGATGTATATCACTACAGATACAGAGAGAAAACAGTGTTGAAGGCCTGTGATAGTGTGAGACTAGCCTATTATTGGAAGGACATTACTCTGAAGTAGGTTGGGCTGATGATGTTCATATCTGACTCCCTTCTGTACTTGCCCTGATTTGACAAACTAAAAGAGCTTATTCTTTCTACTGCTGCCTTTGTATCATAGGGGTATTATTGCGGCCTACCCCCTCTTTCCATTGGTCAATGCAAGTACTTAACCCATAGTGTGTAGCCTCTCATTGTAAATTCTAGAAACACATTGCCAATCCCATCTCCTCCTGCCACTGGTCAAAGTTAGACTCTGCCGAGTCATCAACAAGCTCCTCCACATTTAATGTATTAGTTGAACAGTGCAGAAGAGAACCTCCCCAGTTATTTTTCTTCTCCTCAAGACCAGTATGTAGGAGATCTAGTTTCAGGCATTTTTTTTCACGCCTGCTATGTTAGGTCAAAGTAAGTTCTAGAGCCCAGTTTACCTCTTCCCATTGGTGGATGTAGCGGATTAGCCTGGACAGCCTGAGCAGCCTCAACAGACTGAGGATTTTGGTAAAGCGTAGGATCCTCAGGGCTCTGGCCGTCTTATACAACTCAGAGTCGATCCCCTTCTCAACGATCAGGAAGATATAATCCACAGGGATGGAGGAGACAAAGTCCACCAAGAACCAGGTCTTCAGGTACGTCCTCTTGATCTTCCTGGGGTCCAGGATGATCTCGGTGTTGTCCTCAAATACAATGCCTGTGCGGAAGTTGAGGACCAGGTCCATGAGGAAGAAGGTGTCAGAGACCACGTTGAAGATGATCCAGGGCGCGGTGGTCTCGTCCTTGAAGAAGGTGATCCCAACGGGGATGATGATGAGGTTGCCCACCATGAACATCAGCATGGTGAAATCCCAGTAGAACCTAGACGGCAGGAGAAGGAGGTTAGGGGACTGAGAGACAGTTATGGTGGAAGAACTCGGGACACCTGAACTTCAACTCCTGTTCAATCGAGTACAGACTTAACTAAATTAAAAACAAAGAATGCAATATAACATTTTATTAAATTGTTTGGGGAATGGTCTTGTCGCGAGGGAAGATCCTCGGAGACAGGGCTTCCTGTCATCACATAATCTATGCGGGACCAATTGACAGGTGCTTTTACTTAGTAAGTATACTACAATAACAGTACAGTAAGTGACTAGGGTATGATGAGTACTAGTTCAAGTAGAAACTGTAGTATCACTGTTTTCATTATGAGCAAATGTTCTTATTTTCTGTTGGCTGTGCATATCACATGCAAGTAGTAGGGAATGGCCAGGAACGTCGCAATACATTATCACTATACCGAGGAGCTGATAAGATACTGTATGTACTGCGATTCTCAACACTCCCACCATTCACACGAATCACGATTCTACATTTATTGCGATTTGATGTTCTAAACATATTCTCACTATATGTCTGCTGCAGAGACATGAGAGAGCGTGAGAAAATGCGTTATGATCAGTCCGGGAAATATAAGTGCTGAAAAGAAATTGGCTCCCTATTTCTTTTTTTTTAAAGATGGAGAACAAGCTATGAAGGAAAAGTACTGGTGTTTGGATGCAGGTACAGTCGACTAGTACAAGCTGATGCTACCTTACCTACAGTGGCACAAATAAATAAACGATACTTGGAGACAAATATCAATATAGTATCATCCAAAAATAATATCACGACATGTAACTGTGTGGATTTTTTCCCTCTAATCACTAAAAGTCGCTGATGTTGCTTTATCACTCTGACAAGTACCCTCTCGACTTACTGCAGCCTGCTCTCTACTGTCCACATCTCACAGCACCCGCTGTCAGACAGGGGCACACTGACAATAACACACACACACGCACAGAGTCAAGCAAACATGTGCATGCAAGCTCACACACACACACAACAAGGCTGGTGGCATAGCCTGCCGCAAAACAGTTAACAATCAACAGTCATATCACTGCAACCTGTCAGAAATCAAGTCCATCCTCCTGCTCATGCATGACAAGGTCATGTCAAGGACAGGAGGGGAGGCGATGGGGGAAGAGGGTAATATAAGGGTACAGCTGGATGGTGAATTGATTCTAAATCCTTGCTACAAGGACAAAGGGTGGCATAGGTGAAACCAGAATAGTAGGCCTATATTGGTATATTTGAATTATTGTGACTGCCAGGTTATGTAAGATAGTTACACTACAAGTTTATGGAATTTTGCATATGGAATGTTACACTTGACAATAACATGTGTGAGGTAAGAGATTGATTAATATTGAAGAGCTCAACTGAAAATACATATTGAATTGTGCACCTAGTGTAATATCAGTGGCTATCAATAATGCTGTCTAATCAACCCAAGGTAATGCTTGGAAAGAGTGTAACTGATAGGTGGGACGCTGAGTCATGTCTTGATTGAATGATCCTGCCTGATCGGAAACGGACATCGATGACTCCACTGAGTGAGTGATCATCCTTCCAACAAGAAATTGCTACGGTAGGCTACATAACAAAAATGCCCTAAATGTTGCCTTGAAGTTTGCAAATTGCTCAAATTTACTGTATCGGAGAAGTTAATGGTTGTGAAATAGGCCTAAAAATCACTCTGTCTAAACGCACAGTATGTGACAGTATGCTGTCATGTTGACAGTTTTGAATGCAGGCTGTTTTTTATGGTTCGGGCAAGGCCCCTTAGTTCCAGTGAAATGAAATCTTAACGCTATAGCATACAATAACATTCTAGATGATTCTGTGCTTCCAACTTTGTGGCAACAATTTGGTGAAGTCATTTGTGTCCTGTTTCAGCATGACAATTCCCCCATGCCCAAAGCGAGGTCCATACAGAAATGGTTTGTTGAGATCCGTGTGGAAGAACTTGACTGGCTTGCACAGAGCCCTGACCTAAATCCCGTCGAACACCTTTGGGATGAATTGGAACGCCAATTGCGAGCCAGGCCTAATCGCCCAACATCAGTGCCCAACCTCACTAATACTCTTGCGGCTGAATGGAAGCTTGTCCCCGCAGCAATATTCCAACATCTAGTGGAAAGCCTTCCCAGAAGAATGGAGGCTGTTATAGCAGCAAAGGCAGGATCAACTCCATATTAATAATTAATGCCCATGATTTTGGAATGAGATGTTCGACGAGCAGGTTTCCATATACTTTTGGTCATGTAGCGTATCTCACCCTATGTAAACCTGACCTGCACACTGAAGGCTACCTAACAAACATACATAACAGTACTACTTTACATTTGTATTACTGAGTAATTGGTCAGTGTACGTCCCTGTTTGTTTCTCTAAAAGGTCATGTTTCGGAAAGAGGGAGCAATGAGACAGGGTGCTGCTTAATAACACAATTCATTGTTCACTTTAAAAACCACTCCAACCTTAACCCTAGAAGAGAGATGATACCTCGACTCTTTCTTGACATCAAGACCTGGAATTGACTTAATAAAAAATCATGGTGCCTCTTATAATTACACATGCACGTAATGAAATTAATTATCAGACGGCTTAAAATAGCTGTCACCAGACGAGGGAGAGTCTGTCTTAGACCGAAGCGTCTGATTTCGGGGGAAAAGCCTAAATGTTTATGGGAATCTATTGTGGAGCGATGTGAGGAAATGGGAGGAGAATAGTGAGGGATAGGGACGAAGCAGCTACAGTGAGATAGCTCAAGCTGATTTTGCATTCATGAAAGAAATTGTTCCCGATTTTAATTACAGAGTATAGAATTAACACCGACACCTACCCATAACGAAATCCAAAAGATCAAACTAGTTGGTGCATTTAGTATTTTCAATATGAAATCTAATATGAATATATTTGCATGGAATAATATCCTGTCAAGAGTCATGCACGGTTCCATTCATGTAACATTCATATTTTATGAATAAGCATTGACAAAAATAAATATGAAACATGTTTGACCAAGTTATGTGACAAAACAATATCGGATGTCTGTGTATGATAATGTAATCCAGGGATGGGCAACTGGCAGCACACACACACCCTTTTGAAGGCCCTCGGATCAGTCCCCCCACCCCCCAAAAAAAGATATACAGTACCAGTCAAAAGTTTGGACATACCTACTCATTCAAGGGTTTTTCTTTATTTTGTACTATTATTGTAGAATAATAGGGAAGACATGAAATAGCACATACATACAGAATCATGTAGTAACCAAAAAAAGTGTTAAACAAATCAAGTTATATTTTACATTTGAGATTCTTCCAAGTAGCCACCATTTGCCTTGATGACAGCTTTGCACACTCTTGGCATTCTCTCAACCAGATTCTTGAGGTAGTCACCTGGAATGCATTTCAATTAACAGGTGTGCCTTGTTAAAAGTTCATTTGTGGAATTTCTTTCCTTCTTATTGCATTTTAGCAAATCAGTTGTGTTGTGACAAGGTAGGGGTGGTATACAGAATATGTGGTATAGATATTCTGGGTGGTATACAGCATATGTGGTATAGATATTCTGGGTGGTATATAGAAGATGTGGTATAGATATTCTGTGTGGTATATAGAAGATGTGGTATAGATCTTCTGTGTGGTATACAGAAGATTTGGTAAAATACCAAGTCCATATTAGGTCAAGAACAGCTCAAATAAGCAACACCCTCATTACTTTAAGACAGGTCTGGGCAATTCCAGTCCTCGAGGGCCTGATTGGTGTCAATGTTTTGCCCCAACCACATCTAACACACCTGACTCCAATAATCACCTAATCATGATCTTCAGTTTAGAATGCAATTCGATTAGCTGTGTTTGCTAGGGATGGAGAAAAGTGTGACACCAATCAGGCCCTCGAAGACTGGAGTTGCCCACCCCTGCTTTAAGACATGAAGGTCAGTCAATCAGGCCACAAGAGCAGTCGCAAAAACCATAAAGCGCTATGATGAAACTGTCTCTCACGAGGACCGCCACAGGAAAGGAAGACCCAGAGTTAGCTTTGCTGCAGAGGATAAGTTCATTCGAGTTATCAGACTCAGAAATCACAGACCAAATAAATGCTTCACAGAGTTCAAGTAACAGAAATCAACATCAACTGTTCAGAGGAGACTGAGTGAATCAGGCCTTCGTGGTCGAATTGCTGCAAAGAAACCACTACTAAAGGACACCAAGTAACAGCCAACAAGTGCTGTTAATATGTGGGAACTCCTTCAAGTCTGTTGAAAAAAGCATTCCAGATGAAGCTGGTTGAGAGAATGCCAAGCATGTGCAAAGCCATCATCAAGGCAATGGGTGGCTTCTTTGAAGAATCTCAAATATATTTTGATTTGTTTAAAGCTTTTTTTGGATGCTACATGATTCCATGTGTTATTTCATAGTTGATGTCTTCACTATTATTATACAATGTAGAAAAGTCCAAATTAAGAAACCCTTGAATATATATATACTTATTTTAAAGAACTTGGTCAGTGTCTCAATTTACTGTTGCGATTTCGAGAAGTAAACTACACAAGGTGCAATTCAGAGATTTGGCTGTGCATCAGCAGTTTTTAGTCAGTAAATTAGCCCATGTCAGCTAAAAAAAATATATATTGCTAAATTAATTTAGAAGCCACTTATCTAAACTTGTTATCAGCGTCGAATTAATGGCGGCCCCCACCATTGATTTTATTAGTCTCACTCGGATATCATTTTAAAAACAGCAAACATTTCTCATGATGAGCTCCGATTTTTTTGTGTGGCCCCCACCCCCATCAAAGTTGCCCATCCCTGCTTGAAATATGACTACTATTAGGGGATCTGAGACAAACGCTTTCTAATAGGCTACCATTAAGAGCTTAATAAAAAGCGCATGTAGCATTTCATAAAGGTGATAACCTGGGACACATTTTATCAACTGCGTGGGTGTTTTAGATTGATTTCATGCGGTATATGTTTGCCAAGTAACTTCACCAACAACAAGGCCTTTGTGGTCAGCTGTTTTACACACGCGTCCTCACTGGAAATCGAGAGACATAAATAGGCCTTAACTTTAAACTACAGAGATTTCAGCAACGCAACTCTAATCCCTAAATCAAGTATTTCCATGGAATAGGTCTTTCGACCCCAATAAATCAAAACTGCGCAATGAGAATGTGCAACATAACTTTTCAGCTTTTAGATTCGGTGTTGTTCTCTCAATATATGTTGCCTAATTTGACATTTAGTGGCAATGCATTACTCATGAAAAGCAGCAGACCGCACTGACAGCAAACATCAAAATGGATGTCAACAAATCTTATAATTTAACAACTCATAAACTACTTCCAATGCTTAATATCAAATTGGTTATGTTAATTTATATTCAAGTTACTTATTGGGTAAATTGTTTAGCACATAGATCACATTAACAATTTGCGCCCACCTCAGAGTGGCACTTCACTCAACCCATACCTGAAATCGCTGTATGGATGAATAATCCAATTACCCGCCGATTGGACGCGCTCTTGTTCCTTTTCCACCGCTTTTTGGCTCCCAAACATACGCAGGGAAAATTTATTAACTCCAGGCTGAAGCATGGAACTAAATTGGCGCTGCATATAAGTCCGATTGTCCTGCGGTTCCCCATCATCTGGCACAATCTGGGGTCCATCCTCAGATTTAAAAAATGCGAGAGAATTCCTGTTCTGTTGGTTCTGCACAGAGGACGATGCTTTTCTATTAGGGGCACTTGAGAATGAAACTCTGGAGTCCTTTTTCTCATTGCCAGTCGTTGTGGCCCCGGCCACCTCGGGCCCTTGCCCCTGTACTGAGGTGATCGAACCGTCCATGCTGGCGACTCTGGAATTACATCTAGTTGGCCTTTTCCCGTTGTCCGCTGCAACTATTCCACCGGTCTGTTTCTCCTGCCTAGAGACGATGGAGGACAGGCTCCCTGAAATGTTGGGGTCCCTTCTGCAATCTCCGTTGTTGTTGCATATCACACCGGTAGTGCCTTCACCTGTCCAACAAGTAGCCAACCCGGTTACCGCTGACCCTGGGGCTAAGTCCCCTCCAGCCCTATAGTATGAGCCGCCACGGGCAGTAGCATCTCCCTGGCACAACAGAGCACAGCTTGTGGCGCCTGTAGGAGCACAAGGTGCGGACTCTTCGCCTTGCATGAACCACAGCTCATTGTTGGAGTTCTTGCGCGCTGTTGATGATGCTCCCCCTCCTGGCGTAAATTGCTTCATCTTCAAACTTAGACCGTTCCTATCGCCTCCGCCACCAACGGAGCCGGTTCCGCACAATAAAGGCTGCTGGAATTTGGACTCATCTTCTCCATCCTCAGCCTCGTCCATGACAGCGCCTAGGAATAGTGCGCGCGCCTTCGGAACCTTTGCGTGGCTGGGCGGCGACGAGTTCAAAGCAGCCCCAGCCTATTGTATCCAGTGGAAACCACTTTAGGATACAGCACCAGTGGCGTTGCTATGGCAGCAATCAGGCTACTCGTTTCATGTCACAGTGAAACGGAGAGCCCGTCCTATTACCTATAACCTCAGAGCCCTCCTCTCCTCCTCACGAATGACATCCAAGCGAAGTTTCCAATGTGAGATGACAGCATGGTGGACTAGAGAAAGATGGAAAAAAAGTAATACAAGCGTGAAATATTTTATCTGTTTTGAATATTGTATTTTCAATACAAATAGTTTGTGAAACATTCAAATGCAATAGTAGCCTTGAAAGGTCAATCGATAAGCACATTGGCAAATTTACTCAATTTTATGCATAGGACGCATGTGTAATCCCCAAATAATACTGGTGGATTACTTCACCTGAGAAATGGAATATGTGCCAATATAGGCTACAATATTCACGTCCAGATGTCGATTTATTCAAGACACCTTGATAGGCTACGTCAACCATGCCACATAGAATCACAATGGTTCGTCCACTGATGATTAAATGGCACCCTCTGGTGGCGAATCTTCTCAGAATGATTTGGATGTGTAGGCCTACTGATGTCATATTGTACAGTGAGTCTATCGGTTTGGACTATGACATCGGACTTTTAGTCCACTCATTTACTAGTCTCCCTGGGACCTAAGTAGATAAATTGCCTCCCACAACGTTAGCAATGTTCCAGTATACAGTCGTTGCCAAAAGTTGAGAATGACATTAATTTTCACAAAGTTAGCTGCCTCTGTTTTAGTTTTGTCAGATGTTACTATGGGATACTGAAGTGTAATTACAAGCATTTCATAAATGTCAAAGGCTTTTATTGACAATTAAATGAAGTTGATGCAAACAGTCAATATTTGCAGTGTTGACCCTTCTTTTTCAAGACCTCTGCAATCTGCCCTGGCATGCTGTCAATTAACTTCTGGGCCACATCCTGACTGACGGCAGCCCATTCTTGCATAATCAATGCTTGGAGATTGTCAGAATTTGTGGGTTTTTGTTTGTCCACCCGCCTCTTGAGGATTGACCATCAATTCTCAATGGGATTATGGTCTGAGGAGTTTCCTGGCCATGGACCCAAAATATTGATGTTTTGTTCCCCGAGCCACTTAGTTATCACTTTTGCCTTATGGCAAGGTGCTCCATCATGCTGGAAAAGGCATTGTTCGTCACCAAACTGTTGCTGGATGGTTGGGAGAAGTTGCTCTCGGAGGATGTGTTGGTACCATTCGTTATTCATGGCTGTGTTCTTAGGCAAATTGTGAGTGAGCCCACTCACTTGGCTGAGAAGCAACCCCACACATGAATGGTCTCGGGATGCTTTACTGTTGGCATGACACAGGACTGATTGTAGCGCTCACCATTTCTTCTCCGAACAAACTTTTTTCCGGATGCCCCAAACAATCGGGAAGGGGATTTATCAGAGAAAATGACTACCTCAGTAGTCCAATCCCTGTACCCTTTGCAGAATATCAATCTGTCCCTGATTTTTTCCTGGAGAGTAGTGACTTCTTTGCTGCACTTCTTGACACCAGGCCATCCTCAAAGTCTTCACCTCACTGTGCGTGCAGATGCACTCACACCTGCCTGCTGCCATTCTTGAGCAAGCTCTGTACTGTTGGTGCCCAGATCCCGCAGCTGAATCAACTTCAGGAGTCGGTCCTGGCGCTTGCTGGACTTTCTTGGGCCCCTTGAAGACTTCACAATTGAAGTTCTTGATGATCCGATAAATGGTTGATTTAGGTGCAATCTTACTGGCAGCAATATCCTTGCCTGTGAAGCCCTTTTTGTGCAAAGCATTGACGGCACGTGTTTCCTTGCAGGCAAACATGGTTGACAGATGAAGAACAATGACTCCAAGCACAACCCTCCTTTTGAAGCTTTCAGTCTGTTATTCAAACTCAATCAGCATGACAGAGTGATCTCCACCCTTGTCCTCGTCAACACTCACCTGTGTTAATGAGAGAATCACTGACATGTCAGCTGGTCCTTTTGTGGCAGGGCTGAAATGCAGTGGAAATGTTTTTGGGAGATTCAGTTCATTTGCATGGCAGAGAGGGACTTTGCAATTAATTGTAATTCGTCTGATCACTCAGAACATTCAGGAGTATATGCAAATTTCCATCATACAAACTGAGGCAGACTGAAAATGTATATTTGTGTCATTCTCAAAACTTTTGGCCACAACTGTATGTAATGTTGTCATAGTTCTGGAATTTCCGAGACTACTCCTTTACCATTGGGTAACTCCTTCTGTATGTATGCCAGCTTCAAGTCATGCCATTTACCAGAGGACCAACACCTTTGCTCTACAAACCCATCGCCAACGACTATCCAGGGCACTTAACAGTAACTTCATAGCTTTGTGTGGGATGACCTATAGCATTTTATTGCCCAGAGGAAATAAACCAAAATGTCCATCTTATTCAAGCAGTAACAGACAGACCACATCTCTTAAATCAGATCACTTTATTGAGATTGTGCAAATTGGTACAGTTGTGTTGAATCTAATTAGTTACTTTTAAGCTAAATAAATGACAGTCATATTTTCACATGTACTTCTTAAACTACCGGTGCACATCCAGTCACAATACTAAATCAAGTTAATGCAACATGTGGCTTCTGAGTTGTCTACAAAGTGGAGGTTAGAAAAAGGACAATGCTTCAATAGTGTCAATCCTGTTTAGGTTCCATGTACCCTTCAAGAAAACAAGCCATTTAAAAATCGCCTTCCATTCTGATTAATGTATTAGTTGTTGTTCAGAAGCAGAAAAACCATCTCTTACACTTGGTCCTTTTTCAGGAAGTATTACTATGGATTTGACTATGGCAACAAAAGCATAAATTCTAAACTACACCTTAACATAGTAGTAAAACTCCAAAAAGCTTGGTTTTTATTTTGCAATGATTAGCCTTTTAAAATCTCAACAGCGCATGTATTAAATACAGCAGGAACTCAGACGAAATTGCATTATAATCCTACCTGCTGCGTTTAATTTAGGAACTACCTACAGTATTATAACTTCCTCTGCGGAAAATCAAACACAGTGGAGGAAGTCAAATGGACTCTGTTAAGGTGTATCCTACAACTCAGCCAACTATGTGAGGGATGCATGGATGGGCCTCTCCAGTTCAGGGACCTGATTCATGTCATTTGTCCCCAGCCCTATATCTAAACACACCTGATTAAACTAATTGCATTCTAAAGACAATGATTAGTTGATTATTGGAGTCAGGTGTGGTAATAGGGCCTGGGGCAAAAGCATGTCAGTGTCCAAACATTTCACAATCGTAGTAAGAGCCATGTTGCTTAACAGGTGGCTGTTCATGCTTGCAAATATAAGAGCAGATATTTAGACGTGAAGGACAGTGGAGGAAGCTATAAGCACAAATAGAAAAACCACCAATAGATCATTCCCACGTAAACTTTTACAATGGACTTCACTATGAACAAACACTTCTAGAACGGCAATAAAATTCATGCAAAAACATGTTTTTTTTTTTGCCAATGGCCTTTAGCCGAAAGCACAATATGGAGAGAAATATAGAAGTACAATTCAGCCCATTTCTCAAGACATTAACGTTCAAGAATTTAAAGTTGTTTAAAATTCGCAGGGTGCACTAGATTATGTGACGCTCAGCAAATGCTCTTCATCCTGGAAGATAGTCATCAGGATATCTGTCAGGAAAGAAAGGGGACTGACAATTAGATTGAGAGCTCAACCTCTACGGGAGGTTTACTGCTTTGATTTTGCAATCAGAATAAATGAATTTGAAATAGGCTCATCCAGTCGAGTGGGTTGATTCAAAAGCCCTCACACACACCTCTCATCTTCTCTCAGTTAGAGTTCCTTTGCCTGACATCCTTGTGGTTTGTGGCAGCATTGCTTTTCCTGAAAGACATTTTCCATCCAGAACTTTACAAACACAGCAATGTATCTTTAAAAAAAAATGTTTACCCCTTTTTCATGATATCCAAATTGGTAGTTACAGCCTTGTCCTATCGCTGCAACTCTTGAACGGACTCGGGCGAGGCGAAGGTCGAGAGCCATGTGTCCTCTGAAACACAGCCCTGCCAAGCCACACTGCTTCTTGACACACTGCCCGCTTAAACCCGAAGCCAGCCGCACCAATGTGTCGGAGGAAACACCGTACAACTAGCAACCGAAGTCGGCCTGCGTGTGCCCGGCCCGCCACAGGAGTCGCTAGAGCACGCTGGGACAACGACATCCCGGCCGGCCAAACCCTCCCCTAACCCGGACAACGCTATGTCAATTTTGTGTCGCCTCATGGGTCTACCGGTTACCTGCGACAGCATGGGATCGAACCCAGGTCTGTAGTGACGCCTCTAGCACTGCGATGCTGTGCCTTAGACCCTTGCACCTCTCGGGAGGCCCATTTATATATTGTCTTCATGAGAAATTATATGTATTGAATTTTTACATGTCAGTGTAAAATGTGTACTTACAGGGGAGCAGAACCTGAGTCCTCATCTATAAAACAGCACAGGGACAAGAGAAAAGATGTGTCAACAGCTGAATTGGTCAGAGACTGTCTGGTAGGGAGACATTCTAATGAGCGCAAGGCATGGAGAAAATTCTTTCCACAGACAATGAAGGAAATGGTGACAAAGTTCCAAGTATTTCTTTAAGTAGGCCATTGTCAAATGATTGCAGTCATTTATGCAAAACAAGCATACACTGCCATAATTCTATCTACAATAAGCTTATACAGTTACGTCGCTTGAACTTAATCATTTCATTTAAAAAGAAAACTGCAGTTATGACAAATCTACCTACACTGTATCCCAACTATATGTTCCTGATTAGAAGATATGGTATCACACTGTTCTGAACATCTCAAAATAACGCAAACAGGATAACCAAGTGAAAAGGGACAATGCAACACCGAAAACAGCTCTAAACAAAGCGTACAGGTATACTGCAGATTAAAAGGTCTGGACATGACCGTTCAGTCACCGGTTAAAATCAAAGAATAGGTGCCCTCAGGGAATGAATGAGATCAATTCAATTATATCCCTATTATAAAAAAATAAAATGACTTGTCATGCATGAGATCAAGATGCAGATGGCATGCAAGACAAGATATTATAAAAGGTACACACAGAAACATGACATAACCAGAGCAACTTCCTGCTTACAGACGTCAACAACTGTATGCAAGCAGGAAGTTGCCCCGTGATGTCATACTGCTGGGTGTACCTTTAAAACCCTAAACCCTTAGGTGTTTCCAACACTACAAACCATGACATTAGGCCTAATTTCCAGCTCCACATAAATCACATGACTTGGGCTATTTGACCCTTTTACTGGCATGACAAAAACACATTGATTGGTGGGCATACAAATGTGGCTAAGTTTTAGTAGTCTGAAAATGTATTTGAAATTTGGCCCAAATTGGTCCAATATATGAATGCAAGGCCAGTGGAAGAGTTCCTTATTAGATACATTCTTAACAAGTGAACGCAGTGCATTCCTATAGCTTCTCAGTTACGGTCATCTCAGGTCAACCACTTCCGTCTGACATGCAGTTTTAATCACTTACCAAAACGCAGCAGCGAACAGAGAAATACAAAACGGAGAAGAAAAAAAAAAGTGTTCGAATAGAAAACCAATTGCTTTTGATCAAATGAAATGACTAAAATCATAAGTGAAAAACATTTAAATTGCAAATCAAGAAGACCAAGTAAATAACAGTAAACCTGCTATATCCAAACCATTAAGAAAAGACAACGTGTTGACATATCATTAAAATGGCAGCTAATGCACAGCAATCTTTGGAGAATGACAGTACATCTGAAACCAAGACTGTTCTGCCACTGGAGGGCAGCAGACACTCACAGCTAAATCATATGGACTTAGCGAGGTATGCTACTTCAGAAATCATGAATGGCAAAACAAGGGTACTTCGTTTCTGCATTTCTCTGTGGGTGTTTCTACGTACCGTCATTGATCTCATCAGGCTTTCTCCTCTTCTCGTAGATGAAGATGATGCTGACCAAGATGATGACCTCGGCCACGATGCCCAGGAAGGGCCAGAGGGCGGCCAGGCGGCTGCGGACGCGCAGGTGGATCTTGTCGAAGGCCGAGTCCAATTCTCTGGCACCATAGCACATGTAGTCGCCCATGTCCATGGCAATGTCCAGGTCATTGATGGTCAGGGTGGTCCTGTTGGGGGTGCTCTTGATCTCATACCTGTCAGTACCGTTGGTGATGGCCTGAGAATGAGAGATAGGGAGCAAAAAGTAATTGAATACTCAACTCTTATCTAGGGCAGAGACCTCTTTGGATAGTACTAGTGCATGTGGCATTACTGTGCCTTCAATCAAGATATTGATTTAGTCAACGATTCCTAACATTGGAAAATAACTGCAGCATGTGACTTCATTCACTCAGTTCAGCATCAGGGGTTATTCTGGCTCAGTGAAACTCATAGTGTTAAGCCTAATGGTGCATCAATGACGGTAAACGCATACCGTCTTCAGCATTTCTTCTCCTTCCAGTTTGTACCACTTCCAGTCAGTAGGCAGTGGATATCCATGACTGACACACACCAGCACACCCTTGTCCTGCTCGTTTCCATGCTCAGAGCGTTTGTAGGCCGAGACATGGATAGCAGCTAGTGACAAACACACGGATGCAGGTATTTATCGGATAGCCGCGATTCATTCAACACCTGCAGTTGTCTAAAACTGGCTATACAAGCCCATTACAGCTTTCAGATACTCAAAGCCCACTAAGGTAGTAACATTCATCGGCATAGCTAATGTCAGTAGAGACTTCACTTTAAAAGTTCAAACGCATTACTTACTTTTGACTGCAATGGATTTCTTCACCACAGGATCAGACAGGAAGACGCAGTCATATACTCCACCAGAATGGAAATCAATTTTAGCCAAGCTAATGGGGGGAAAAACAACATAAGCCCTGAGGATGAGAAACGCAGGCCTACAGACTTCACTCAATGGCTTCAAACACATCCCAGTCATGAAGTCACTTTGCCTGTAAAAACACACTACAAAAGATGCTGCCCCAACAGGCTGAACTTCAAATGGCTCCCTGTTGCTGTTGAGAATGAGAAGCAACCAGATAAAAATAAACTGCCCCTCCTTGTTACAAACACTTCTACTTCCCCCTGGTAACAACAATCGGACTTGTGTCGGCACTGGAACCCTCCATGCTCTTTACGTCTGATGGGGAATTATGGTTATTATGAGAGTGAAAGAATGGGAGTGCTAGGGGGCGCTTATCCATGCTGCTGCCAAGGCTACAACCAAAGCTGCAGTCCATCTCGCTGCTAATTAATGGCAGGGAATGCCTGAGCAGGGCCTGGAGTGTTACCATTAATGGATGGTATGTGTATGTGTGAGCAATAGAATGAGGGAGAGCTAACATGTAGAAAATACATGGAGGAAAGGTTGGCGTGGTTTTTCATTCAGTGTTGCTGTGCGGTCAAATCTGTGACCTACCGCCCTGCTGACCAAACATTAAAAAGGCACGGTCGCTAATAATGACAAGCAATGACTGCTAGATTCAGGACAACAGCTGAATCTCAAATCAGCGAGCCCAGCTCCGGGAAATCGTTCTATAGCTCAGAGGGATTCCCGTCCATCTGGTGGCTCAAACATGCAAACACACGCCGCCTGCCTGGCAGGCACTTACATGTACTCTGTGTAGAGAGCAGGAGAGTCCTGCTTGGATGACTCGATCACATTGCCATTCCTCATCCAGTAATGACCTTTGACTGTGGACGGGGGGTTGGTCAGGTTGCACGAGAGGATGGCAGAGGTCTGGTTGTTCACCTCCATAGGTGAAGACACAATTAAGGGATCTGTAGACAAAGTCAACATATTAATAAGCCATCCTTTGACATGACCACTTCTAGTACAATCATTACCGTAGTAACGTTACCACGACTACAAGCCAAGTGTAACTAATTCTTGCATATCTTTTCACGTACAGGATATTGCTAAAATGCTTTAGGGTAACTAAAGACACTAAAATAATATTTTATATCCAAGTAGTGGATTTAATCCAAATTTAAAAGGTACGTAATGTATTGGGTTTACAGGATAAATGGCTCTCTTGATACCAACATGTTGCAGCACAAACCTTGACTGTTCAGTGCTTGACATTGCTTTACTATCCTTTAGCCTAAACTTCATAGTGACAACTGATATGGTCTAGCTTAGCTTGTCAAATGTTATTACTTTCAAAATCAAATTTCAAGCCAAGAACAGCACAATATAAAAAGGCAGCACCTCTTCCAAGAAGAGGCGGATCACATGGGCAGGCGCCTAAAAATGGAGAGCTCGGGCTGAACCAAGAGTTCAAGAGAAGAGGGGTTACACACAAGGAAATTAATCTAGGAGACCATGAGGAGAGGAGCTTGTATTCAACACATGCAGAAGAAGCAACCGGCAAGGTATGGTAGGTTGGTGTTCCACTAACAGAGAAGAGGAACAAAGAGGATATTTTGGTTTGATTCAGGTAGAGAAAACAAATACTGGAAAGATGCCCTATTGCTAAGAATCAGAAAGCTGGGTTGCTGTCTCCTATAGATAGATTTAGTACTCCTAAAGAGCCTAGTACTCCTAAAGAGCCTAGTCAGGCCTAACAGGTCTAAAGAGTGTAAACACCACAGGACAGTGTCAATATGTTAGTATCAATTACACATTCTATACCTTGGACAAGACAGCAAAATAGACCAAATGGAAGCCAACAAGAAGCTGACCAACCCATAATCTGACCCTTTTAAAAACAAAATGATTTTATGATAAAAAAATTAGATGTATCCATTTGCAGGTTTCAGACCTTATGACCAGTATTATGTGAAATATTTTCCTAATTCATTTAAAATAAGGATTTGACATAGGCCCAGCAAAAAGAAGGCATCAGATTGAGGGTAGTGCTACGGCAGGTAGGATACGTCTAAGGAGAGGCCCGGCCATGCCTTGTGGTCAGGTTGGCTCTCCACTACTGGACATCATGGGAGCTCAGTGAGGGGAGAGTAGGGGAGTCTGGGTGAAACAGGGGAGAGGGCAGGAGAAGGTGTGGGACAGGAGCTGGACCCCTCGCTGTCCTCTACAGGGAGACGCTGCCTGGCTGTACGTCGGGCCTCCCAACACTCACATTCAAACACTATAACGTTAGCCTGTGAGCGGATCCACTTGATTTTGGGTGCCTTCTTCAGCTCGTTGCGGTCGGGGTCGTTGGAAGCGCGGCACTCGTACGTGCCGGAGTCATCGAGCGTGAGGTTTAAGAGATGAATGGAGCTGGTGGCGTGCAGGATGTAGGTGGCGTTGATCTCGACACGGTCTCGCCGAGCCCCATCGAACAGCTGGGTCATGGTCTCGTCGGGCTCCTCGCCCTCTATGAACCACCACTGCACCTCTGGAATGGGGTTCCCTGTCACCTCACAGTGCAGCTCTGCAATGTCCTCTATCAGTTTCATCTGGGACAGGGGCGACTTGACAAAACCAGCTGAACGGGCCATTGTGGGGGAGGGGTAGTTGACATTGATTTGGTTTCAGATTGGTTTTTAGCAAATCCGACAATTTTATGGAGGTGAAAGTAAAATGCGATGGAAAAGGCAAGCAGGCAAAAAAGAAAGAAACAAAAGATTAATCAAACACATGAAGAGTAAGGGTTTGAGTATCATTATTAACCAAAATAGTTCATGCCAAATGGCTTTTTAGAGTACTTGATACTCAGACCCATTGCAGATAGACAAGTTGAATGACATGCATCAAAAGCAACTAATAAAAACAGATACATTTCATGAAGGGCAAGTGAAAATATGTTTGTTATTCATCGCACGAGTGGACTAAGCAGATGGATGAAATTTAAAATGTCAGATATGATTCAAAATTGTGTCTGTAAATCTATTACATTCTCTGTCCGTTTGTCATTGTGTTGAGAAGTGCAGGGCTTAGTTATTAAACGAAACACCTGATCTGACGTTGAGGACATTCTGTACAGGATTTAATACCCAGGAGGCGCAACAGAAGAATAACATTTGCACGGCTCGAGGCGCACTCTGTAGAGTTAGCCCCCTGTAGGGTTATTTCTATCGCAGCCCACGGAACAATCTTAAATCAACACAGGAGAACAAAATCTTGGCATACCTTCAACATCCAGGCCCACCTGAATAAACAACCCAGGAGATCAATGATGAGAAATGCTTCAGAACAAACTCAGGGATCCCTATGTAACGCCGCTTGAACAAAGACAACCATGTTCAGACAACGCCTGAGCCACACCCTCTTTCTTTATTGCATCTTTGCATAGTAGGACAACAAGGCATGGTGGTAGGTGGACATTTTCTGAATAGTTGGCTCCCTAAAGACCAGAGACAGTATGTACCCATTAACATGTCCAAAGTCAAACTTGTGAAGTGGATTGGGGTTGGAGGCACAGCTGCATCTGGCTCTAAAAATCATGTGACTTTTTAGCTAAGGCTGACAGGATCCTTTTAACCATAACAAAGGAGGTCAACTTCATAGCAAATGCTGTACAAAACAAACCCAAGTAAATGCAGATAGTGACTTCACATAGGCCTGAACGAAAGTCACAACTAAAATTAGTTGTTACTCTAGCTTGTATCAAACTTAACACACCAGCAAGTTCCACCCCCCAAAAAAAAAAAAAAAATTTTGGAAAGAGACCTGACCAAAAAGCCCGCTCCAGTATACCCCTCTTGAAATCAGTGACTCACCAGTACTGTAGGTGACATGTCCTAACTGGCCTAGCATAGCAAAAAGACAGAAGCCTGACTGCTTGTCAAGTTAATGTGCAACAGTTAACTAACTACATAGGGTCATGCTCCACAGGCCACCTACTCAGTGTAAAAAAACTAGGGTTCTATTTTGTGTGAATGTTAGCTGGGGATAAATAGGACATTTCAAAAGCAGGTGTGATAGGCATGTGACTGCAAAATATAAAAGATGAACACAAATGTCCTGCAACAGGTGAGAGAAAGAGTGATCATAGTCATTACAGTTGTTTGTATGCAGCATTTAACCTACCCAGTGATCAATTATGCTGACCTAAAATGGTCACCCAGAAAATGGGCACACAATCAAAATAGCAAACCAAAAACATGAATCCTGAACACACTGTTCGGGGCAGACAGGGAAACAAATGCTACTAGCAATAAAGATTTATCTGAGTCATATATGTATTAACATTCTGTTACATAAATCAATGGGCTTTTATGAGCCCATCGTACTTCATGACTCCGCTCATTTGCAAAACGTGCTTTTCCTGACCTCGTTTAACCGAAGGGAAAATGGCTGCCTGCTTTCTATAACCTACTTCTCCAACCAACGTTTTGCTCAAGACGAAGCTGGAGCGCAATAGAAATATAATTGTATTAATGATCTGGAGTTGCCAAAGCGGAAAACTGCCCATCCAGCATGGGGACTGCCTGTGTGCTATATCTTCAGAGGCATCTGCAGTCCTCTGGGACATCCCCTCTAAAGCTTTCATGCCACTCTGTATATCTGGGTCAATGGAGGACCTCGCAGAGTCAAAGGCCCAATGCAAAGTCCAGTCTCCCCAGACTGTCCTGGCGAAAATCAACATTTTCGTGTTTGGTTTACCAATTTAAATTGTTTGGAGCAAATAGGGCAGGTTACAGTGTAGGACTTTTCTATAAAATATGCTTAAAAAAAAGCAAAATACGAGGCAAGTATCAAACATTTGGTAAGTTCTTTTTAGGATGAACCAAAACCATTAGGCCTAAAATATAGCCTTTTTCACATCAAATTAAGAGAGCGAGCAATCTACTTTCAATAAGATTATACATCATCCCCATCGTTCCTTATTTAGAATGTTTTAGTGTCATTAATTGGTTCAAAACACTTTAAATCATCATAATGAATCCACATACTGCCTTGTTTCTTTGACACTTAACATAAATTAATACAATGTTGGACCCTCACTCTGAAATTGGCTAAATTAACAATGAGTGCATAATGCCCTGCATGCAATGCTTTATTAAGTACTCAAGGTTGCGTAATGTATATATACTACCATGGCTTGAGGCTCTTCCAGGCTTAGAAAGTCAGCACAATCTTAAATAGACAAGGCAATGGTTGTGACGGAATGTTATAATGAGATTAAGGTAATCTAAATGTGTTGCAGTCTCCGCTAAAAACAAACCCCCACAACAATCGTGTAAACAAAGCTTCTTGCTTGTTTGACACATTTCATGTAACACATTCACATACATTTGTAATCAATTTAAAATGGTGTGAATTTAAATGTGGTAGCATGTTGTACCTCAACTGCATGCCATTAATCTCCATAGAAGAGGTCAAATATAGGCCCACTTTTTTAAAAATGGGATGTCTTTATATATTACACAGCAGCTAACCTGCTAGTTAATGTCTCATGATTTAGGCAGGCAAACTGGTCTACACCAGTTTAAAGACCGCAGCTAAAACAAGCCAGAAGCACAAGCTTTGGCTCTTACACAAAACTACCTGAGACTTGAAACACAAGTGTCCGGTTAGTCTGCCAACTTCCAAATACAACACCAAATATATATATAAACCAGCCAAAAGCAACTGTATAGGCTGGTTTATGAAAAATAAACCAACATGATATTTGGCCAAAGGTGGGTTTGGATCACATGAAAAATTAGCAAGTTAGCTACCTAGTAGATTCCATCTGTAGGTGTTCACAGTTTGCCTATTTAAAACAAGTTATTTAATCAAAAATAGTTTTATGATGGCAGGTTCCAATTGCAAAATCCACTATTTTACCTAGTGTTAACCGTTACAAGGCAGTGATTTTGATCACTGCAGTGTGTTTAAATTAACTACCTGGTAAAGCCATTCATAGATGCTAACTACCTTTAGCGCCTCTACTAAACATAGTATTTACTTGCCAGCGGAGGTTGGTTAAAAGCCCAGACGCTCATCCTTAATATTAGCATGCATCACTTGCGGTAAAATTTTGGAAACAAGGAAATTAGCCATCTGTCATATCAGCGAGAAATCATGTTAAAAAAAACCCAAAAGGGTTCAAATACTACACACCTTTAAAGGGTCAGTGTTCCCATACTGCCATACTATTCCCATACTATAGCGCTGGCGCTACCGAAGAGAGGCACTGCCACCTATGCTAATAAGTCATTTAGCGTGATCGAACAGTGTCGCCAAAGTATAGTTCATCGGATGGTTGCTAGAAAATACCCTACCGTTACACTTCAGTGAGCTGCACTGGGGGTGGAAAACTTACCTTAATGCATGAATGGGATATGCTACAGTACCTTTATCCACAATATATAAATACAGTTGAAGTCAGAAGTTGCCATACAACTTAGTCAAATACATTTAAACTCAGTTTCACAATTCCTGACATTTAATCCTAGTAAAACTTCCCTGCCATAAGTCAGTTAGGATCACCACTTTCTTTTAAGAGTGTGAAATGTCAAAATAATAGTAGAGAGAATTATTTATTTCTGCTTTTATTTCTTTCATCACAGTCCCAGTGGGTCAGAAGTTTACATACACTCAATTAGTATTTGGTAGCATTGCCTTTAAATTGTTGAACTTGGGTCAAACATTTCAGTTAGCCTTCCACAAGCTTCCCACAATAAATTGGGTGAATTTTGGCCCATTCCTCCTGACAGAGCTGGTGTAACCGAGTCAGGTTTGTAGGCCTCTCTGCTTGCACATGTTTTTTCAGTTCTGCCCACAAATTTTCTATAGGATTGAGGTCAGGGCTTTGTGGTGGCCACTCCAATACCTTGACTTTGTTGTCCTCAAGCCATTTTGCTACAGCGTTGGCTTGGGGTAATTGTCCATTTGGAAGACCCATTTGCAAGCAAGCTTTAACTTCCTGACTGATGTCTTGAGATTTTACATATATCCACATAATTTTCCATCCTCATGATGCCATCTATTTTGTCAAGTGCACCAGTCCCTCCTGCGGCAAAGCACCACCAAAACATGACGCTGCTACCCCCCTTGCTTCACGGTTGGGATGGTGTTCTTCAGCTTGCAAGCCCCCCACCCATTTTCCTCCAAACATAATGGTCATTATGGCCAAACAGTTATATTTTAGTTTCAGTAGACCAGAGGACATTCCTCCAAAAAGTACTATCTTTGTCCCCATGTGCAGTTGTCTGGCTTTATGGCGGTTTTTGAGCAGTGGCTACTTTGCTGAGCAGCCTTTCAGGTTATGTCGATATAGGACTTCACAATGTCCTTTGCTGTTGTTCTGGGATTGATTTGCACATTTCGCACCAATGTACATTCATCTCTAGGAGGCAGAACGCATCTCCTTCCTGAGCGGTATGATGGCTGCGTTGTCCCATAGTGTTTATACTTGCGTACTATTGTTTGTATAGATGAATGTCGTACCTTCAGGCGTTTGGAAATTGCTCCCAAGGATGAACTAGACTTGTGGATATCTATCTTTTTTTCTGGGGGTCTTGGCTGATTTCCCCGTGATGTCAAGCAAAGAGGCACAGAGATTGAAGGTAGCCCTTGAAATACATCCACAGGTACACCTCCAAATGACTCAAATTATGTCAATCAGCCTATCAGAAGCTTCTAAAGCCATGATATCATTTTCTGGAATTGTCCCAGCTGTTTATAGGCACTGTCAACTTAGTGTATGTAAACTTCTGACCCACTGGAATTGTGAGATTATTTCACTTATTATTTCCCTATCTAAACAATTGTTGGAAAAATGACTTGTGTCATGCACAAAGTAGATGTCCTAACTGACTCGCCAAAACTATAGTTTGTTGACAAGACATTTGTGGAGTGGTTGAGAAACAAGTTAATGACTCCAACCTAAGTGTATGACTTCAACTGTATTTAGTTCTGGTAAAGTGTACTTCTTGTTCTCATGCTAGCGAGCTGTAACCACGGCAGCCATTGTGTAATGGCACTTCACGTAGAACAAAGGAGCTGATTGACTAACACCATCCAGAACGCTAGCTAGTATGAGGACGAGAAGGACAGTTTTACAGGAAGAGAAGTATTATTTAAATATTCTTGCTGTATCAGTTACGGATAAAAGTACAATTTGGGGCACAGTGGCATAGCCCATCCCTGCAAAGAGGTGCGTTTTCCGACCTATATCTTACACCGGCTCCACATTGCATTACTACCCCAGTGAAGCTCATCGTAAACAATCATAACGGTACGGTTGGTATTTTATCATCTCCACCCGGCACAGCCAGAAGAGGACTGGGCTGGTTCCTCTCTAGGTTTCTTCCTAGGTTTTAGTCTATGGTTTTTCGTAGCCACCGTGCTTATACACCTACCTGCATTGCTTTCTGGGGTTTTCGGCTGGGTTTCTGTACAGCACTTTGATATATCAGCTGATGTAACTCGGGCTATATAAATATTTTTTATTGATTTGTTTTCTGGCACACAGCATATGGATCTTTGCAAAAACTGCTACAGTAGCTAAGTGTATATATATATTTTTTTTAAGTCTTCCTCGATGATATGAAAGTGGCATATCAGCATATGTTTGTAAAACATTTTAGCAAGGGATGATAGACGTTTCTAAATGCGTCGGAATTGTAGTTCACATGGAGCCAACCGTGGACGAGGCAAACCGCTGAAAACTACGGAGAAGCAGAGTCTGAAATGATCAATGGCTCCTACGCTTGGAACGCTGGGACCATTATACTAGCCTACGTTAGCCAACTTAGCTAGCGCATTACAAAATAAGGTCATGCTTCCTAGCCAGCTAGCCACTGGTTCATTTTCTAAAGTAGCTCGATGGCAAAGACTGGTTTAAAAACGTTGGGAAAACATTCAACTGTAAAAAATAATGTCTTAGCTACGTTTACGAAAGCACTATATCAAATCAATAATTGAAAAGCGCTAACGTTAGCTTGTTTGCTATCAAGCCAGTGAGTTAGCACGGCACACAAAACCGAGTTAGTCTAACTCAATGACTATGATGTCTAACTAGCTAGAAAGCAAGCTATAAATATTACCTGTCAGGGCATCGGCTCGGTAGAAGCACAAGAGGAGGGCACTTAAACCCCACAGATATTTCATTTCGACGATGTCCTTTTCTAGCACAGATATATACTTTCACAAAAAAAATGTAATAGGTTAGCTCTGCTCCACCATCGACCGAGTTGGTCGTCCTCTACTTGTTCCTCAATTCAATCAGTCACGTCGTGAACTAGCACGTACACATGACATGACGCTCGGGCGTGACCAAAATAGATTTGATTACCAAACCACAGAGTTTCTAAACCCAGAGGCGCAGCATCACTTCCGGGAACGCTTGCGGAAACAGACTCTTCATACTTCCGTTAGCAGATAAGGCCAGGGTTTGAGGAGTCAAATGGCGCGTTTGAGTGGTAAAGGTGAAAGTAGACGAAAGTCAGGAGAGTAAAGTGGATGGAGGTACACGTGCACCAACAGCAAGTCGGACAACTTATGCTTTTTCTAGGAAACGCGAAAATGGCATTCTCCTCTGTTACTGTTGATAAAATCAATATTTATTGGTCACATACACATATTTAGCAGATGTTATTGCGAGTGTAGCGAAATGCTTGTGTTACCTCCAACAGTGCAATAGTATCTAACCATTTACAACAATACATACAAATCTAATAGTAAAATAATGGACACAAAGCTGAACATGATCCATTTTATACCTTTATTTAACTAGGCAAGTCAGTTAATTATTTTCAATGACAGCCTAGGAACAGTGGATTTAACTGCCTTGTTCAGGGGCAGAGTGAAAGATTTCTACCTTGTCAGCTCGGGGATTCGATCTGAGCACCTTTTGGTTATTGACCAACCACTAGGCTACCTGCTGCCCCAACATGTTCCAATGAATGAACATCCTGATGATAAGGAATTTAGATACCAGCCCAAGCTCTTTCTAACATTCACTAGACTTGTTTTGTATTTTTGTGTTGGTTTTCTCAAAATATAACTAGGTAGTGAGTACATAGGCTACTAGAATGGGATATGCTCCATTGTATTTCATTACGTAATGCCCATAAACCTTCCTCATTATTGTTTGTGATTGTGCAACATGGAATTGTAACAAATGTGATTAAATGGAGTCCACAAAAAATCTTACTCTATGGAAATTTGGATCACACATTATCCCTTTCATACATACATACACCATGGTTATATATGCCGCTATAAATGTGTTCAACGTCCACTGCTTTTAAGTTGACGGCCTGTACATGCTCAGTTCGGCCAGTTAGACGACGTGTTGCTGCGCATGAGTTTAGCTAGCCAACGTCGCCATGACATCGCCTATCGAGTTAGCAGTTTCTTCTTTTATTTTATTTAACCAGGTAAATTGCCTAAGAACAATTTCCCATTTACTGCAAGGACCTGGGGTATAGTTACAGGGGAGAGGAGGTGGGATACATTAGCCAGTTTGAAACTGGGGATGATTAGGAGGCCATGATGGTATGAGGGCCAGATTGGAAATTCATACGGTTTTTGACAAACCCCCCTTCAGAAAATGACAAAGCAAATGCTCCTTTTTGGGGGGGCATGTTACTCATGGATGTTAATCTCGCACAATAACAGACAACCAGGTATATGGTTTACTCTTAAAGTGGTTCAGGAAATCTCACTTAATAGGTAGGTGTATCAGTGGCAATGAATCTAGAGACCCACTACATTTCTTTGGAGGAACTGACAGCTTGAGCAATTGTTTTGTATTATAATATAAACAAAATTGTGGCAAGCAATTCTTCAAATATAAGTTTATAAGACTTTCCATGTCTACTCTTGCAAATTTACAAATTACTCTGTTTTAGAAGCTAAAAATGTGAACTCGTTCTTGATGTTCATATTAAAAGAGAGGTACCAATGTTGCAGTGGGTGTATTGTACAATAGGCATATTCAATGATACTTAAAGTACATTAGATACCGTATAATTAAATATTTGGTCCTAAAATACAGCAGGCACTGGATTTGTTGTGTAACGTTTATCCAAGACATGCCCTTTGTTGGATCTCACAAGTAAAAAAGAAAAACTGGACAACAATTATTTTCCCTTAACCAAACACCTTGCCAAAGAGGGGTGTGTAATTTCCAGTGTTGGTCATTAATGAGTTCATTGTATTACCCTCTGGTGAGTTCACAACTTCTCAGGGTAGTAAATGTTATATCATTGTTCTAAATAAGAGTATGAGACACTGTCCCAAAACAATTGTTGATTATAGCCCTTGAAAACAATCATTTTGTCCATTATGCAACAAGGCTTTGTTTTATATAGGGTGACAAAACAATTACCTACAATTCCAAACTGTATGAATAGTTGTTTCAGGCAACCACAGAGGGTTGCGTGACAAACAGTAGCCATTTTGTATTACACTCCCACCTAGTGTCAAACCCATGTCGTCATGAGGAAATGCATAAGTAAGACACTGAGTGACTGAAATCTACTAGATAACCCATGAGTAATAAGATATTGGTCTGATAGCATTATCATTTCTGAGACAATATATAGATGTTTGAACTACCGAGCACTAAATGTCCATCCATACATGTATAAATAAACAAATATAGAATCATTCACTTGACTATTGAGCAGTAGCACCCAAAACATCTTTATTTTCAAATTGATTGTTTTGTTCAGGGGTTTACATCTGCAAATCAATATTTCACTTAAAATTGTATTTTGTGAATTTTTCACATTTAACTTCATGTATAAAAAAAATGCACTGAAACTCACTGATTATGTATGATTGAATAAGAAAAGGCTGAGTTAGAATGTGTCTAGAAGGTTAACTGCAATGGATTTTCCCTCTGTAGTAGAGAAATTCAGTAACATTTGACAATCCAGCATCCAAATTAATTTTCCAAAAAGCCCCAAGCCAAATGTAGTTTGTTTCTTAATTGAAAGAGCAAAACAATGATATCAGTGCAACTTAAGTCAGTAAGAAACTGAGATATCCAAATCAGGTGGACCATACTTATACTCAAACTGGAAATAAAATTATCCTCCACTAGAGGATGAATCCAATTATTTAAATATTTAAAAAAGGTGTGGGCTACAAAGAATCAAAACAGTGCAATTTGAGGCCATATGGCAGTGCTACAAGCACTGGAAAGTTCCAGGGGATGAAGGGGGAGTGTAGTTGAGATACGTGATGTGTATGGTTGCGGTGGGAACAGGTGGGTCTGAGCAGGTGTAATGTCGGTTGAAATTTGTGTGCATCGGTTAATTGGTCTTTTGTTTATGTAGGGTTGTTATTGTTTGAGAAAATTGTTTTTTAAAGTATGAATGATAAATTCATACGTACTTTTGTTAAAAAAACTAAAAAAAACTTCAAATTTGATAAGATGTTTCCAATCCATGGAAACAAGATGCAGAATCCAAACCAAGTAGACATCCTATACTTACCCTCCTTTCTCCTCCACTCCTGAAAGTTCCATTTTGAGGCCTACAACTGTACAGATATGGATGCTACTTTAAAAAAAAGTGAATGCAATATATTTATCCTTTTTCACAAATTGCTGTGCATCCAAAGTATTAAAATTAATATACCTCTCATTGTAAAACAACTGTCTTGGTAAGAGACCAGAAAAACCTCCCACCCTCGTCTGCCCTCAGAATGCAGGACTAACTGGCTTGATCTGTTGTTGCATGATGAGGTTATCCAGAGTGACACCCCCCCCCCCCCTAATGTTCATATCCTCCCCAGGCAGGGGGTCAGCCTTCCACCCGGCAAGGCGCACAATTCCTGAAGGCTTGAGGAGAGCCTCAGGTGGGGAAGAAACGCATCGACTTTCATTTGATTGGATTCCTGCTGGCTCCAGTCCAGTGTGAGACAGCGCTCCTAGTGAGAATGAGACTGGGTGTGTGCTCTTAGTTCCCCTCCACAGCCAGAAACTGGCACCCACTCAGGGCAGTTCACAGGGTGGTGTGAGGTGGGGAATGTTTTTTTAGCAGTTGTTGGCTGAGTTCTCGTTGTTGGTTGAAGTGGAGGACGGGGGTGTAGGGGATGAGGCCGCAGCAAAGTTCATCCCTGATAGACCTGGAGGATTCATAGCGGTGTTCTGTCCACTCAGGCTTTTCCTGCACACTGGACATGTGTCGTGCTGTGGAAGCACACAGTGGCACAAACACAGAAGACATCACTATATAATCAGTAATCTTCAAGAATTTAAAGTAGGGCCAGTAGTTTTTACTGACCACTTAACTTGCCTAGGAGAATATATGTGGGCCAATATATGTTTGCGGTTAGGTGATGGGGGGGGGGGGTAAGGTCATATAGGTTGTCAATGATAGCACTAAAAGAAGGGTATACGAGTGGAAAGGTCTTACCTGTTCAAGCCAAGGTATTATGCAATCATTATGAAACAAATGATTACATGGAAGTTGCCTAACATTTTCTCCAGCACTGTAGTCTTCTTTACACACTGGACATTCTAGACCTGAGACTGGAAACAAAACAAGATGTAAATGGCTTAAAAACACCACCAAACCCTATGACCCACAGACTTCCGTAGAAAAAGAACAAGACCACAACAAGTCCAGCCAACAGGTGATGCAATTGACTGTGCTGTACATGTGTTCAGGGTCACTCACCAACATGCTCCTGTGTGATTGGGATTGTGGGAAGGCTCTTGATTTTGTCCCTGTCAGCTGGCGGAGGGCCAGTGTTCTCAAATTGATTTAATAACTAAGGGATACATTAAAAAAATACATTTTTATTTCATACCGCACAGATCTTGCTGTCCAAACGAAACCATTTTCACAATGCAAATATGCAGGCATTTGTGTGCTTTTTGCCAGTTAATTTAGAAACTTTAATAATGTGAGTGGTAAACAGTCAATACGTACCTGTGTAATGATTGCATCTAGTCCGTTGGCACCCCAGGCATAATCCATGGGGTTTGAGTGGAGCACGCCCCTATAAAAAGGAATATAAAATTTAAAAAACGTCAGATGGAAGAAAAAGAGTCAGTGGGCTGACTTCAAAGTTTAACATAAAAAATGAATTTAAAAAAAGGGGCATAGTACATCCCAGTATCCTGAGACTAATTATACTCACCAGGGTCCCACACCAATATTTGGCATTGCCGTAGGGGCGATTATTCCATTCACTAGCTGCTGAATGATTCTACACATGACAAAAAAAACATGATTATGTTCTGCATGCATCCAAAAATGAAACCTAATTTCATCATTGCTTACATAGAACATGGTTGACAAGCTAAATCATCAAAGCTCAGAGGAAAAGAGACAAGCCTGTCACTGGGAACTGCTGACAGGTCTAAAGTTAAAAAGGTCCCACAAGTCACTGAGCTTACCCCTCTAGAGTGGGCACTCCCTCATGTCTCCCTGCCTGTCCCCGGATGTCATGGCGGCCGCGAGATTGCCTGGCGCCGTAACGCTGCCGTGATGCCAACTCCTGTTCCCGCCGGTTCTCTGTGTCGCGGTTGTCCTCCGTTCCCTGCCCCGCTCCAAAATCAAAGGAGTCGTCAAAGACACCCAGAGCAAATTGTCCGTAACCCGATGGGAATGTAGCCATCTGTGAAGAGTCCACATTCTACAAGAAAAGGACATTTAACATACAGCCGCATTCAGAAATTACTTTGAGTTCTTTCTGTATTATTCAATGTTAATAGTCAACAGAAATCCCAACTACATCAAAATTCAACTGATGGAATCTTTCCAGAACGGACAGAGGAGTGCTTTTGTGTTTGCTAAGATAATATCATGGTCTAGCCTGGGTTTATCAATAAGCAGAATGAATAAGCTGCAAAAACCTCTAACGACTGTTGGTTCTGATCACCGCTGGAGATGGTGGATGTGGACCCATTTTCACTGCTGTTGAGGAAGAGAAACATAGAAAATAACAGTTGACAATTTTGGAGAGATGTTTTTATATTTGTGCACACCCTCTTGACCAGATTGGTGTAATCATAGGTGAAAAGTTCTGTGATGCCAAGTGACAAAATCAATTGAAATATTTAACCAGAATGTCAACAGTCACACATTTAACAAACCTTCTTTCCTCCAGCAGTTCCTCGATGAAGCCAGATTCACACCGTGGACATGTATAATCCTGCAAACAAATATTACAATGACTTTAGGTGTCCTTTTCACATTCACTACCACACATTGAGCATATAGCTATTGAATTCCTACTTCACTACATTCAACTGTGAACGTGGACAACTTCAAAGAACAAGCATAATCAACAAATAATCCTGGAAGGACTTGAAATGTGTTCAGTATGTAATTCAGTTGTCATTAGCACCAAACTGGGGAAAGCCTACAGATGAACATTTCATTGTGAGACACACCTTTAGTATTCTATGACGGATTGTTCCAGGCCCTGACTTATGCTGGTGTGATATAACTGAATGGCACACACACAGAAAGAATGCAACATGCCATTGTCACTGACTAGCATTTCAACACTAGACAATATTTTACATTTGGCATTGGAATATGCCAGCAAATGACCAACCTATGTCTACGCTTTCTAGAGAAAACCTTAATGCCATAATGGAAATATTTACAATAAACTGTTCCTTGGAGAGAATGGTTAATTAAGTCAATATCTCACGACCAGCTAACTACAAATCGTCCTCTGCTGCAGCTGATCTGGATGTAGTCATAAGGCCTACAGGATGTTTGGACACTGAATGAAATCCTTTAGTAATCATTCATTGCTAATCTGGATGTAACTGTCATCACACGCCATTGCCAAGCATTGCTGACTGATATCAAAGGACGTTCTGATGTATTCCTTGGCTAAGAGTGCTTGTCCCATCATGTCTGATTTCTTGCTAGCTAGATATGTGAGTCACATGTATATCTTGCATAAATGTAATGCCCTAGCTAAGTAAACTAGTTGGCACGTACACAGCCAAGCTAGTTACAGTAGCTAGTTACAACCGACGCAACTCTAGACAGGCTGGCTAATTAGCTAGCCATCTTAACCGAAAACCATATCAGATACGGTTAGGTTAGTTGGTTGGTTAACTAGATACCGAGTCTCTGATTTCACACACCATCCTTCCAGCTTAAAATATTAGCTAACTAGTTCTCATTAGATAACTGTCAGTTGCCAGACATGGACAATCTGGTTAGCTCACGTTAGCGTACTGCTTAGCTAGATACTAGCCAGAGTGGCTGTTAGCTAGCTAGAAATGCTAAGGACTCCAAACGTTCAAGACCAACATCAATGTATCTACTCTCCACGACTATTATCTTTAACTTCTTGCTTCTTGTCAACGTTTCTTACCGGGAGGCGAGGGCTGATCTCTTCCGAACATCTGTGACAGAAAAACTGTCTGGGCCATGGAGGTGCTTCTGCCATCTTTTTGGTTGTAGGGGGAGAATGTACGGCGAAATGAAGGGGACAATAATCATTCGCTCACTATAATATAGGCATTACGTCTCAGTGAATGTACGACGCGCTATAATGAAATACATCAAATGTCTTAAATCTGTATTATTCAGTAGGTAGCTAAAGAAAAACAATGGCATCTTTATTTAGGCCTAAATTAGCATTTTCGTTGCACTAGTTTCCAGTAAATTAGCAAAACAAAACATCTTCATGTAAGTAGCAATACTAAGCCAATATGCATTTCTGATAGTTAAAAAAAAATAAAAAATAACATGAACAACATACATTATAACTAAAGAAATTCCGGGGAATAATGAAGCGCGATGTTCTATTTCACTTTTCTGATGGCGGGTCTACGCAGTATTGCCACATGGTGGCGCTTTTGTGTCCTAAGTATATTGTTTTATTGCTGATCTTCAGCAAATATTGCCCCTCAGCAGGTAAAGTATTCTTCATATTAATGTACAGGATTGTGGAACATTTAGTGACCAGTTGAGAACCTATTGGCAACCTTCCTTTCACCTTATGTAATACTAAAAGATCCAGAGTCCAGTTAAAAAAATATATAATGCTGGTCTATTCTATTACATATTTTGGGGGATTTTACAATTGATGTGTATAAACCCTGGCTGACTGTCAGGGGGCTCTGTATTGAAGCCACCGTGCAGCCATATTTTGGAAGCTATAGAAATGCATTTATTAATGTCTACATTTGTTTTTGACAAGTATATTCTATTAGACACCTTACTGCATACGTTTGAATTATATTATGTGAACGGAACATAAACAAATAAAATAAAAATATAGCATTTATTCACAGTATAGGTCTACTAACAAATATATACATTTTTATAACTAACCCTTTATAGACCACAGCCTGTCGTAGTAGGGAGCGCCTACTCTGTGAAATGCGCATGTGCAATAACTCGTTTTTAACTATGTCGAAGGGTAAAATATACAGAATTTAGTCTACTCTGTACGTAACAGATTGTAGTTTTGGGAACAGAAAACTGTATTGAGATCAAATGTTTAATCGATGAGAAAATGTGCAATATCTTGGCCAAAATCCATCTCATACCATCTTCTCCCACTGCCGGCCAATTGGCTTCTTCTTGTCACCATATTTGATAGTGAGTGGAAACGCCAGCCGGATGCTTCACATTTATACATCCGGTGAAATATCTGCCTAATTGTTCTATCTGTAGTAGTAATGTTACTGCCAGTGATGTCTATACCCCCTGGGTTGCTATTTCTATGTTTTGGTCATTGAGAGGCTTTGAAGCCACCGGTCGGCGGCCATATTGGCACTGCCCAGTAGGAGCAGTGCTCCACAGGGATTAATGGAATCCTACAGTATTTCAATTAAATGTTTAAAGGACAAAATGATGTGTCTTTAAGTATTTTTTGTTGTAGAGGGGGCAGTAACATTAGTACTCTCATTTAAAAATATATATATTATTACATTTATGTTTAGCTCGCATATCATTTAAACATATGCATTAAAGGTGTCTATAATATAATAAACATGTTAAAAACGAATGTAAACATTAACAAATGCATTTCTATAGCTTCCAAAATCTTTTTTGACAATAGAATACCAAGATGGCTCCGAGGTGGCTTCAATTCAGCACTACCTGGCAGTTATCCAGGGTTTATACACATCATTGGTTACTGTCCCCAATTCATCATATATATACTAAAATACACTTAATTTTGTCCATGAAACATTTTATTGAAATACTCCTATGGAAGACTTCTCATTCTGGGGAGTACCAATATGGCGGCCAGTGGCTTCAAAGCCTCTAATTGGCCAATGCATAGCATGACTCGTTCCAGGGTTTATATATACGCATCATTGGATTTGACAAGCTGTGGGTTTCAGAGATATTTTAGAAATACAAAGTTGATAGTTTAGATCTATTTATCTGTTGTCAATGTACATAATATACTGAACAAAAATATAAACGTTATGCTCAACCATTTACAGTTCATATGAGGAAATCAGCCAATTTAAATAAATTCATTAAGCCCTAATCTATAGAGTTCACATGACTGGGAATAAAGATACCCATCTGTTGGTCACATATACTGTACCTTAAAATAAATGGGCCTCAAAATGATCTTGTCACGGAATTTCTGTCTATTCAAATTGCCATTGATAAAATGCAATTGTGTTCGTTGTCCATAGCTTATATCTGCCCATATCATAACCCCACCGCCAACATGGGGAACTCTGTTCACAACATTGACATCAGCAAATGGCTCACCAACATTACGCCATACACATGGTCTGCGGTTGTGAGTCGGGTTGGACGCACTGCCAAAATGTCTAAAGCTATGTTGGAGGCAGCTTATGGTAGAGAAATGAACGTGACATTTTCTGGCAACAGCTTGGCGGACATTCCTGCATTCAAAACTTGAGACAACTGTGGCATTGTGCTGTGTGATAAAACTGCACATTTTAGAGTGGCAATTCATTGTCCCCCAGCACAAGGTGCACCTGTGTAATGACCATGCTGTTTAATCAGCTTTTTGATATGCCACACCTGTCTGGTGGATGGATTATCTTGGCAAAGAATAAATGCTCACTAACAGGGATGTAAACAAATTTGTGCACAACATTTGAGGGAACTAAGCTTTTAGTGCGAATGGAACATTTCTGGGATCTTGTATTTCAGCTCATGAATCATGGGACCAACACTTAACATGTTGCGTTTATATTTTTGTTCAGTGTAGTTCAAACATCAACTTTTAAAGCATTTTCAAGATTGCACTGCCCAGGTGGTCTTGTAGTTATGTTAAAGAGGAGAGCTTGATTGATAAGACCCAGGGCACTATGCATGTCTGTTTTTATTTTGGAGATGAAAAATACTTCTCCTTTAATATTTCACTCTTTCACAGGTAGCTTTAATGTTATCTCCAGAGAGCCATAACAGCAGTGATTTATGGTCAGCTCTGGCAGCTTTGTAAGATACTGTATCACTCCAGCATCCAGGGGTATTGAGTTTACTGTGCTACCTTGAGACAAATCTCCAGTATTTGGCACCACATGTTGAGAGTAAGTAGGAGTTTCCGCCTGACTGTCCTCTAGCCAATCCCAGCTCTCCAATCTGCTCGGCTGATTTGATGTGTTATTTCATACTCCTACCATATCGAAACCATTATGGTTTTGCAAACACAGAAGTCTTAAAGCCATAGACCCAGAATGAAGCCTTGTAATAAAATACATCAACATTAAATGATGCCAAACTAGGATACTTTTGATTGATTTGGACTAAATACAGTTGCCATTTTATTGCCAATATACCTTTAAAAAGAATTAGAAAAATGGCATAGTAAACACAATGTATAAATTGCCCAGCCTAATATACAAATTGTCATGGCCTTTACAGCCTTGTGGGTAGTTATGCCTTTTAAAATATTTTCCATCACATTAGTTAGTTTAATACAAGGACTGCTTCTCTTTATCAACTGAGAACATTTTTACAGTGATAGGATTTCATGTGGATGGAATGTTCTGCCCATAGGAAATACATAGTAACCCAGTCAGTTAGTCCACAGCTCCGGTCCTGTATCCTGTGGTGTCTGATCACTGTTGGAACTGGAGGGGCACTTCTGTTCTATGGGCTGTGAATAGAGAGGTCTGATAGCACTAAGGTTTCTATGTCTAAGTTGCTGAGGTAAGCTATTGCCTCCCTGCTCCCCAGTGTGCCATCGCTGCAATCCAATATTCATTGTTGCACTTAAATCTGGGGAGTGTCTGTGAGCAGACTGAGCAGACCAGGGTCAGAGACAGGTCATGTGAGCTGTTGGAAACAATGCAAGACTGAGCGAGCCCTCTGATCATGCCACCGAAGTAATATGGGGTTGAGATATTGAATTGATAAGTGTTGAAAATAGAACTGAGCTTACCATTCAAGTATTTTAGGGTGTCCCTTAGTCATGTAGAAATAAGATATGGTGACAGGCAACAGTTCAATATGAAATATGCTGAATAGCTCAAAATGTGTGTATGCCTAGAGCAGGGCTGTTCCTGGAGAGCTACCCTCCTGTAGGTTTTTCGCTCTAACCACAGTTGTAACTAACCTGCATCAGCTCATCAACCTGCTAATTATTAGAAGACCGGGCCTAGAGTAAATGGGATGGATTAACACTGTAATAAATCAAATCAAATATTATTGGTCACATACACATATATAGCAGATGTTATTGCGGGTGAAGCGAAATCCTTGTTTTCCTTGCTCCAACAGTGCAGTAGTATCTAACAATTTCACAACAATACACACAAATCTAAAAGTAAAATAATGGAATGAATATATAAATGTTAAGTCGAGCAATGTCAGAGTGTTGTATACATATGAAATGAGTAAATTAGTAAGTAACCATTCTTAAAGTGACCAGTGATACCATGCCTATATACAGTGCCTTCAGAAAGTATTCAAACCCCTTGACTTTTTCTACATTTTGTAACGTTCCAGGCTTATTATAAAATGTATTAAATTGTTGTTTTCCCGTCATCAATCTATAGTCGTGGCCAAAAGTTTTGAGAATGACACAAATATTAATTTTCACAAAGTCTGCTGCCTCAGTTTGTTTGATGGCAATTTGATCAGATGAATTGCAATTAATTACAAAGTCCCTCTTTGCCATGCAAATGAACGGAATCCCCCAAAAACATTTCCACTGCATTTCAGCCCTGCCACAAAAGGACCAGCTGACATCATGTCAGTGATTCTCTCGTTAACACAGGTGTGAGTGTTGACGAGGACAAGGCTGTCTGTCATGCTGATTGAGTTCGAATAACAGACTGGAAGCTTCAAAAACATTTTTTAATTTTTTTTTTTACATTTTTATTTCACCTTTAGGGTTGATCAGTGAGATACACCTGCTGGAGTGCGTGCTACGGATGGGTGTTGCCATCGTGACCAGTGAACTGAGATAAGGCGGGTGGTGTTTGGAATCATTGTTCTTCCTCTGTCAACCATGGTTTCCTGCAAGGAAACACATGCTGTCATCATTGCTTTGCACAAAAAGGGCTTCACAGGCAAGGATATTGCTGCCAGTAAGATTGCACCTAAATCAACCATTTATCGGATCATCAAGAACTTCAAGAAGAGCGGTTCAATTGTTGTGAAATAGGCTTCAGAGCGCCCAAGAAAGTCCAAGCGCCAGGACCAACTCCTGAAGTTCATTCAGTTGCGGGATCGGGGCACCACAAGTACAAAGCTTGCTCAGTAATGGCAGCAGGCAGGTGTGAGTGCATCTGCATGCACAGTGAGGCGAAGACTTTGAGGATGGCCTGGTGTCAAGAAGGGCAGAAAAGAAGCCACTTCTCTCCAGGAACAGCATCAGGGACAGACTGATATTCTGCAAAAGGTACAGGGATTGGACTGCTGAGGACTGGGGTAAAGTCATTTTCTCTGTTGAATCCCCTTACCGATTGTTTGGGGCATCCGGAAAAAAGTTTGTCTGGAGAAGACATGGTGAGCGCTACCATCAGTCCTGTGTCATGCCAACAGTAAAGCATCCCGAGACCATTCATATGTGGGGTTGCTTCTCAGCCAAGGGAGTGGACTCACTCACAATTTTGCCTAAGAACACAGCCATGAATAAATAATGGTACCAACACATCCTCCGAGAGCAACTTCTCCCAACCATCCAGGAACAGTTTGGTGAGGAACAATGCCTTTTCCAGCATAAGGCAAAAGTGATAACGAAGTGGCTCGTGGAACAAAACATCAATATTTTGGGTCCATGGCCAGGAAACTCCCCAGACCATAATCCCATTGAGAACTTGTGGTCAATCCTCAAGAGGCGGGTGGACAAACAAAACCCCACAAATGCTGACAATCTCCAAGCATTGATTATGCAAGAATGGGCTGCCATCAGTCAGGATGTCGCCCAGAAGAAAAAGGTTCATTAACAGCATGCCAGGGCAGATTGCAGAGGTCTTGAAAAAGAAGGGTCAACACTGCAAATATTGACTCTTTGCATCAACTTCAACTTCATTGTCAATAAAAGCCTTTGACACTTATGAAATGCTTGTAATTATACTTCAGTATTCCATAGTAACATCTGACAAAAATATCTAAAGACAGTGAAGCAGTAAACTTCGTGGAAATTTATATTTGTGTCAGTCTCAAAACTTTTGGCAACGACTGTACACATAATACCCCATAATAACACGGTTAAAAGGTTTTAAGAAATGTTTGCTAATTTATTACAAATAAAAAATAGAAATATGACATTTATGTAATTATTCAGACCCTTTACTCAGTACCTTGTTAAAGCACCTTTGGCAGAAATTACAGCCTTGAGTATTCTTGAGTATGCTTGGCAAGCTTGGCACATCTGTATTTGGGGAAGGTTCTCCCATTCTTCTCTGCATACCCTCTCAGGTTGGATGGGGAGCATTGCTGCAAAACTATTTTCAGGTCTCTCCAGATATGTTTGATCGGGTTAAAGTCCGGGCTCTGGCCAGGCCACTCAAGGATATTCAGAGACTTGTCCCGAAGCCACTCCTGCGTTATCTTGGCTCTGTGCTTAGGGTCATTGTCTTGTTGGAAGGTGACCCTTTGCAAAAGTCTGAGGTTATGTGCGCTCTGGAGCAGGTTTTAATCAAGGATCTCTGTACTTTGCTCCATTCATCTCTGCCTCGATCTTGACTAGTATACCTGTCTCTGTCTCTGAAAAACACCCCCAAAGTATGATGCTGCCACCACCATGCTTCACCGTAGTGATGGTGCCTGGTTTACCTCAGATGTGACGCTTGGCATTCAGACCAAATAGTTACATTTTGGTTCCATCCGACCAGAGAATCTTGTTTTTCATGGTCTGAGAGTCTTTAGGTGCCTTTTGGCAAACTCCAAGCGGGCTGTCATGTGCCTTTTACTGAGTAGTGGCTTCCATCTAGCCACTCTACCACAAAGGCCTGATTGGTAGAGTGCTGCAGAGATGGTTGTCTTTCTGCAAGGTTCTCTCATCTCCACAGAGGAACTCTAGACCTCTGTCAGAGTGACCATCGGGTTCTTGGTCCCTTCCCTGACCAAGGCCCTTCTCACTCGATTGCTTAGTTTGGCCAGGCGGCCAGCTCTAGGAAGAGTTGGTGGTTCCCAACTTCTTCCATTTAAGAATGATAGAGGCCACTGCGTTCTTGGGGACCCTCAATGCTGCAGAAATATTTTGGTACCCTTCCCCAGATCTGTGCCTCAACACAAACCTGTGTCAGAGCTCTATGGACAATTCCTTCGACCTCACGGCTTGGTTTTTGCTCTGACATGCACTGTCAGCTGAGGGACCTTATATAGAAAGTTGTGTGCCTTTCCAAATCATGTCCAATCAATTTAATTTACCACAGGAGGACTCCAATCAATTCGTAGAAACATCTCAATGATGTCTTGGCTTTAGAATGTTCTGATAGGCTAATTGACATCATTTGACTGAATTGGACATGTACCTGTGGATGTATTTCAAGGCCTACCTTCAAACTCAGTGCCTCTTTGTTTGACATCATGGGAAAATAAAAATAAATCAGCCTAGACCTCCACACCTCCACAAATTGTAGACCTCCACAAGTCTGTTTCATCCTTGGGAACAATTTCCAAATGCCTGAAGGTACCACGTTCATATGTACAAACAATAGTATGCAAGTATAAACACCATGGAACCACGCAGCCGTCATACCTGTCACGTTCTGACCTTTATTTCCTTTCTTTTGTATTTATTTAGTATGGTCAGGGCGTGAGTTGGGTGGGCAGTCTATGTTTGTTTTTCTAGGTTTTGGGTATTTCTATGTTTCGGCCTAGTATGGTTCTCAATCAGAGGCAGGTGTCATTAGTTGTCTCTGATTGAGAATCATACTTAGGTAGCCTGGGTTTCACTGTGTGTTTGTGGGTGATTGTTCCTGTCTCTGTGTTTGCACCAGATAGGACTGTTTAGGTTTTCACTTTTCTTGTTTTGTTTAGTCTGTTCATGTATAGTCGTCTTTATTAAAAACATGAATAACCACCACTCTACATTTTGGTCCGCCTCTCTTTCACCAAAAGAAAACCCTTACAATACCGCTCAGGAAGGAGACACGTTCTGTCTCCTAGAGATGAAGGTACTTTGGTGCAATATGTGCAAATCAATCCCAGAACAACAGCAAAGGACCTTGTGAAGATGCTGGAGGAAACAGGTACAAAAGTATCTATATCCACATTAAAACAAGTCCTATATCAAAATAACCTGAAAGGCCACTCAGCAAGGAAGAAGCCACTGCTCCAAAACCAAAAAAGATTGTACTTTTGGAGAAATGTCCTCTGGTCTGATGAAACAAAAATAGAACTGTTAGGCCATAATGACCATCGTTATTTTTGGAGGAAAAAGAGGG
This sequence comes from Oncorhynchus keta, assembly GCF_023373465.1. Lineage (NCBI taxonomy): Eukaryota > Metazoa > Chordata > Actinopteri > Salmoniformes > Salmonidae > Oncorhynchus > Oncorhynchus keta. Next base: position 59,211,581 of record NC_068421.1, on the reverse strand, counting down.
AGGCTTGCAAGCCGAAGAACACCATCCCAACTGTGAAGCATTGGGGTGGCAGCATCATGTTGTGGGGGTGCTTTGCTGCAGGAGGGACTGGTGCACTTGACAATATAGATGGCATCATGAGGAAAATTATGTGGATATATTGAAACAACATCTCAAGACATCAGTCAAGAAGTTAAAGCTTGGGACTTCCAAATGGGTCTTCCAAATGGACAATGACCCCAAGCATACTTCCAAAGTTGTGGCAAAATGGCTTAAGGACAACAAAGTCAAGGTATTGGAGTGGCCATCACAAAGCCTTGACCTCAATCCTATAGAAAATGTGTGGGCAGAACTGAAAAGGTGTGTGTGACCAAGGAGGCCTACAAACCTGACTCAGTTACACCAGCTCTGTCAGGAGGAATGGGCCAAAATTCAACCAACTTATTGTGGGAAGCTTGTGGAAGGCTACCCGAAACATTTGCCCCAAGTTAAACAATTTAACGGCAATGCTACCAAATACTAATTGAGTGTATGTAAACTTCTGACCCCCTGCGAATGTAATGAAAGAAATAAAAGTTGAAATAAATCATTCTCTCTACTATTTTTCTGACATTTCACATTCTTAAAATAAAGTGGTGATCCTAACTGACCTAAGAAAGGGAATTTTTACTAGGATTAAATGTCAGGAATTGTGAATCTGAGTTCAACTCTATGTAAATAATGGTTTTCAATTTTTAGTTTTAATACTTAATACCTTTGCAAAAATGTCTAAAAACCTGTTTTTGCTTTGTCATGATGGGGTATTCTGTGTAGATTGCTGTGAATTTTTATTTGTTGAATCCATTTTAGAATAATGCTGTAACGTATCAACATGTGGAAAAAGTCAAGTGGTTTGAATACTTTCTAAAGGCACATAGGGCAGCAGTGTACTTTACGTGTGTTTCTATGCAATTTATCTAAGTACAGATGGTAATAGAAATCGCCAGACAGGTCCTTTAGGAACAGCATCGCTGGTACAGTCAGAGGAACAGAAAAATATTTTGTGTATTGGCAGCCATTGTCCCGGGCATGCCGGTAGGACGACTGTCACCCCAAAGAATTGTTCCAGACACTCCAGCAGGGAATGCCCTGCACAGTTCCTCTCGCCCCCGAGTACCTAGACACACAGCAGTAGCACATTTCCTGGCCCTCTTAGTCATGCATGCGTCACTTATTTTTGCTCCCACTGAACAAGATCTCTCTCCTACACATGCTGGCGGAAGCCATGCGTCACAAGAGCTGAGCATCACACTGTAATATCCCAGAAGTGAGTCCCAGAGTTGAAATATGTCAGTAGTTAAGGAAAGAGTTGTGCCCAACAAGTCAAAACAGACATAAAACTCCTCAACACATAAATTAAAGTGCCACTTAAACACAGGTTAGGCAGTGTGGATTGTCTGCCAAACTAATTCCAGGCCATGAGATCTTCTCTTTTCTCAGCTCATCCAGTGTTTTCCATTGTGTGACTCGACTCTGTGTCATACACACTGGCCGCACTGCAATAGTCCATTAGCTTTGGCAATTACATCATTATACAGCTAAGGAAATATAGACGTCAGTGTGGTCTGCAATAACATGTGTGCACAATTAGCAACAAAAATCCAATCTCCTCTGTCATAGTAAATTTGATCTTAGTCACTCTCTGCACATGCTCTTGCAATACCCAAGAGATCTTGATATCATGGTAGTTTGAGAGTGACTTTATGACTCATTGATTCACTAACACATTATTACAGTCTTCCCTGGACATGTCTAAAACATGAGCGTGAACACAAAATGTGCCTCCATCCCTAATCTCGGAACCAGGTCACCATGGTGAGGAACGGTGGCAGAGCAGCAGACAGATTCAGATCCCTATTTGCATATTTCCCAGGGTGCCTTTTCGAGTGAATTCTATAGTTAGCAGTACCACCCATGACTGTGTTTGCTAGTGACAGAGACATTGCTTTTGCAGTCATTCAACTTCAGTTCTGTGGCCTTCACCATTATATCCTAGGTGAATATGTTATCATTAAAATAAAATAATTTAAGACAATAATTTACTTACAATATTTAATACAGCCTTACATAATGGCCTAGTTTTACCCATATTCAGTGGCCTGAAATTTATAGGTTTTAGGCCACATCGGGCCTGATGTGATTGGTCAACAGACCAATTAGTGGAAAAAATATCAGAATTGAGCTGCCCGTCTAAACGCCGTCAGATTGGACTAGTTTCTAAAAAATTATGCTCTTTATATTTGTGTAGAATAAGATTAATTAATCAATCAATGTACATGCATATACATAGATATTGAACAGTGGCAACCCGTCATTCAGGGCAGGTGGGGCTTTTCTGCACGAGGAGGTGATATTATAATGTTTTTGGGTCTGTAACCATGTTTTCCAGTGAAAGTTCAGTTATAGACCCATGTAATTCCAGTTGATATTGCGAGGATTATTTTGTTTGTGCAATGTGCTGTCTGTGCTTCGGTATAAGCCTATTCTCTATAAAGTGGATCCTTGTGATTGTATTTTCCTTCCTTTTTAGACCACAAAGGCCTAATAAAATACTTCAAATAGTAGGCTAACCGCATCACTCTCTCGCTCTCTCTATCTCTGGTGACTTAAAGAAGAGTAAAATTAACGCCTCAGCATCTGCTAAGTTTATCTGAACTAAAACCTACCTGAATCTCTGTCTGTGTCCATTTTGAAGGTGCTGAACGAAGGCCTAACTCTTCGCAGCTCGTTTTCTTGCACTTACTTATAATTAGAGCTTAGTGTTAATGATATAAAGAACAAACATTATGAATCTACTGAACATAAATATAATCATGTTTGTGTATGGTTCAAGAGTCAAAACTCATGTCGGCATTCATTATTATTGAAGGAGAAAATGTTTTTTATCGAGTTACACAAATCCACAAGGAGTCAGTAGAAACCCTATTTATTTAAGCAAGTCAGCCATATCAGCTATGGTTTTTAAAAAGGCAGTAAACGAGGCTGAATTAACTTTTTCACTGCAAGTAGGAGGCTGTACTGATAGCCAGGTGTAGCGGGGGAACAGCTTTATGTCGGCCCTAACAGTTTGTGGGCACCGCTTGTCACCGTTATAGTGGAATTAATGTATTGTTCAGTGTTGTGTTGTGTAGTAACTTTGCTGGAATGAATCTATTTTTTATTTTTTGCCCCACTAAGATATACATACTAAAATCGCCACTGATATTGAAACAAACAATTCAAAAAATCTACCTGCAATAGAGCATGCTGGGAAGTCTGCTAATGTTGGGCGTGGTTTTTGTTGAACTCTGGTTATTAATACCAACACTGGGGTTATTTTACAGCAAAGAGTGTTGATTTAACTCTTTACGGTGTTAATTTAACTCCTGAATCAACACTAGAAATGTTACATGGAAAAATCAACACTCCTTAACACTGGCCAATTTGCTATGTGCTATGAAAGGGACACATCTGCAGGTTTCCATACATTTCAAAGACCTTTTAGAATTTCTGAAGAACCGTAGATGCCATATCAAGGTTCCTTATTGGGCAAGACTTCTCCAAGGAACCTCAAGTGCTAAGGAAGAACCATTTAATAACGGTATTTTGTCCACTGTGTTAGACACAGCATACAGTATGTGTCAAAAGGCTGAGTGCGGTGAAAACAATACAATTACCAAAAGAGCAACAACAATATATAGTACCAGTCAAAAGTTTGGACTCACCTATGCATTCAAGGGGTTTTCTTTCTTTTGACTATTTTCTACAATGTGGATTAATAGTGAAGACATCAAAACTATGAACTAATACATATGTGTGCAAAGCTGTCATCAAGGCAAAGGGTGGCTACTTTGAAGAATCTAACATCTAAAATATATTTAGATTTGTTTAACACTTTTTTTTGGTTACTACATGATTCCATATGTTTATTTCATAGTTTTGATTTCTTCACTATTATTCCACAATGTAGAAAATAGTTAAAATAAAGAAAAACCCTTCAATGATTAAGAGTGTCCAAACTTTTGACTGGTACTGTAGATGGTGGAGGAGATACATAGTGGGGCTAGTGCGTCAGACTGTTATTGTCGACACGCTCCTGCACTGAGCCGGGACAGATGTTATCAGGGCAGAGGCAAGCAGGCATGCAGGCAGGCAGTCCTCCAGTCTAGAACTCCCTCACCATAAGTCTGTTGCAGAGATGTGTGTAATAGTCAGAGGAAATAGATTCCATATGGCCACAGGAGTTCACTGGGGGTACATTGTTCCCTTCTGATGAGAAGGAAATTCTCTGCAGTTACTTTTGCTATCTAGTTGGGTCCTTGTGGTTAATCTATCAAGTTGATATACATTATCACTGTTTGCTTGTATCTTCGAAACGTTGATTTATGCTGCTGAATGTACACTTGTCAAAAGGTTATGCATGACTTCTGTGAATGAATACAACCAACTATCTATGACAAATATGCAGGCATTTTGGCCCTCTCTTGAGCCAACGTTTATAAAATAGTTTCTACCTGTGTCTAAATTAGCCCACCATGTTGCTGATGGTGTAAGAAACAACATATGTACAGATCTACTCAGTTGCGTAAGTTGACTTTGGGTAAGACTGGGAACATTCAGTTAACATAACTTCCCCCAATGACGCATTCAACCTGTGCCCGCACCTGGGTTCAATCAGTGACCTTGTCATCACAGGGTGCAGAGGGTCAATCAACAATAATACTATCCCATTCCTAGACCAAACAATTAAGTGGTTGTTTGTCACAGCTGTAATATTTTGCTAATAATCACACTCCAGCAAATCCAGCTGCCGTCTCCACTGACTTAATCAGACCACACACAGACACAGTCAGGGGTCAGGGGTCAGGCTGTCCCAGTAGACACATCCAGGAAAAGAAAAGTTGCATAATTGGGGACAATTAACTTTTTGCGCAACTTCCCAAATCTGTTGATCTCTTGTCTTGATGGTCTGATTATCCCCCCGCAATTGAAAGCATGGCCCTCAATTGCTAACAGGGCACTGCTGGTGTTTAATGGTGCAGGTGGAGTGATATGTTGGCCTAGTGGTGGCACAGTGGATGACACGTTTATGTTGACAACGTAATGATGGAGTCAAAGGGTACATATCTTGCTGTACTTGAAGCCAATTGCAAACAGACTCAAAGACAGGTGTTCATCACATACTAAAATAGATGTCTACTATGTTACTAGTTCAAAAAGGTCATATTTTATATATTTATTAAGGCACAGAAATTATATTTGACTATTTTATTAGGTTCCCTCAATATTTTAACGAAGCAAAAACTGGTTTAATTTTTTTTGCTAATATATAACATTTTAAAAACTGAAACACCACATTTACATAAGTATTCAGACCCTTTACTCAATACTTTGTTGAAGCACCGTTGGCAGCGATTACAGCATCAAGTCTTGTGTATTATGCTACAAGCTTGGCACACCTGTATTAGGGGTCTTCTCTGCAGATCCTCTCAAGCTCTGTCAGGTTGGAGAGCGTCACTGCACAGCTATTTTCAGGTCTCTCCAGAGATGTTAGATCGGGTTCAAGTCCAGGCTCTGGCTGGGCCACTCAAGTACATGAAGAGACTTGTCCCAAAGCCTCTTCTGCATTGCCTTAGCTCTGTGCTTAGAGTTGTCCTGTTGGAAGGTGAACCTTCGCCCCAGTCTGAGGTCCTGAGCGCTCTGGAGCAGGTTTTAATCAAGGATCTCTCTGTACTTTGATCCATTCATCTTTTCCTCGATCCTGACTAGTCTCCCAGTCCCTGCCGCTGAAAAACATCTCCACAGTATGATGCTGCCACCATCATGCTTCACCGTAGGGATGGTGCCAGGTTTCCTCCAGACGTGACGCTTGGCATTCAGGCCAAAGATTTCAATCTTGGTTTCATCAGACCAGAGAATCTTGTTTCTCATTGTCTGATAGTTTTTTGGTGCCTTTTGGCAAACTCCAAAGGGGCTGTCATGTGCCTTTTACTGAGGAGTGGCTTCCGGCTGGCCACTCTACCATAAAGGCCTGATTGGTGGAGTGCTGCAGAGATGGTTGTCTTTCTGAAATGTTCTCCCATCTCCACAGAGGAACTCTAGAGCTCTGTCAGAGTGACCATCGGGCTCTTTATCCCCTCCCTGACCAAGGCCCTTCTCCCTTGATTGCTCAGTTTGGCCAGCTCTAGGAAGAGTCTTGATGGTTCCAAAGTCTTCCATTTAAGAATGATGGAAGTCACTGTGTTCTTGGGGACCTTTAATGCTGCAGAAATTGTGCCTCGACACAATCCTGTCTCGGGGCTGTACGGACAATTCCTTCGACCTCATGGCTTGGTTTTTACTCTGACATGCACTGTCAACTGGGGGGCCTTATATAGACAGGTGTGTGCCTTTCCAAATCATGTCCAAACAATTGAATTTACCACAGGTGGACTCCAATCAAGTTGTAGAAACATCTCAAGGATGATCAATGGAAACAGGATGCACCTGAGCTCCATTTCGAGTCTCATAGCAAAGGGTCTGAATATTGTTTTTTCTTTGTTATTATGGGTTATTCTGTGTAGATTTCTGAGGAATGTTTTTTATTGAATACATTTTAGAATAGGGCTGCAATGTAACAAAATGTGGAAAAAGTCAAGGGGTCTGAATACCTTCCGAAGGCACTGTATATCAATTAGTTTTAGCTGTGGGGTTGGGGCTGTTTAAAATCAAGTGGTGTGATGTGGAGAGTGGGTGGTCTCTTTGTGAGCTCCAGCATGTTTTTGTCAAGACGTCTATGTCGATCAAACTATTGGGCGTAACTTACTGGAAGTTGTCAGTCGACTGTAGGAAATGACGCACCATGACGACGAAAAACATACAAAAATATCCATGGAGAAAGAGCTATGACGACTTGTGTATGATCAAAATGGATGGACCCAACAGCTCTTAAACGTGAGTGTGTACACTTAGTTGCTACAAGTGTTTGTTTGAAAGTCTAAACATTTCAGTTGGAGCTCCTGACAGAGGGATTTGTGCCATGTCCATCTGTTAGATTCAGAGCAACAGAGCAGTGTGTTCTGGGAAAACCCACGGATTTGCATGACGCATCATCTACAGCAGGATTACACACTCAGTCCCACTCCCTCCATTCAGGAAGTGGCCTTCAGAACAGCCCCTTATGTGTAGAAAACAGATTGCTCTGTGGAGCATGTGATCATGGTGTGCTACAAATCGCAAGCCCCAGGCCGGGCAACACAAAAATGTGAATGAATGTGAACTGGCAGCTGGAAGGTTGCTGGTCTCTAATCCCATGTACCATTTCCTGCCGTTGTGCCCTTGAGCAAGACACTTAACCCCCCCACAATTGCTCTCCATCCAGGGGCACTGTACTGCTGCTGACGCTGTGCCTCTCGACATGTGTGTGTGTCCGGCAGTGGAGGCTGGTGGGATGAGCTATAGGAGGACAGGCTCATTGTAATGTCTAGAATGGAATTGTGGTTTTCATATGTTAGATGTGTTTGATACCGTTCCATTAATTCCAATCCAGCCATTGCCCGTCCTTCTATATCTCCTCCCACCAGCCTCCTCTGGTATCTCAAGTGTTGGGAGAGGCTAAAAAACATTTAATTTTCAACTAATTGACAATACATTTGTTTTCAGTTCTACTGTTTAGTCACAGATATTCCTTTGGGTCACAGTTTAGTTTAGATTGGTGCCAGAAACATTGGTTCTGTTTATTGGGTGGGTCACAAGACATTGAAAAGGCTTTAGATGGGTCACATCCCCAAAACGGTCTGGAAACCACTGCCTTAAAGCGTTTACATTTTCCCATGCTCTCTCCATAATTAAACTTTACTTTAAATTCCTTCAATTTCAGGCCCTTTGGCACTTAACTGTAATATAGAATAGCCTGTGGAAAAAACTTTTATATGCCAATTATCACTATATGAAAAACTGAGCTGGCATTATTGAGTGGTGCATGCCATTGGATCACATTGAGGTCAGGTCTTGGTTGCTGATGACAAGATCATCAGGCCATTAAAGTTTGTACCAGAACTCAGTAAACTAGGCTAAATGGAATGGGTTAGCAGCGTCACACATTCTTCCCGCTATGTCATCATTTAATTAGAAAACAGAAAATGAAAGAACATAATTTAGAGCAGAGAAATTGTAGAACAAGAAATAAGATGCATGCATATCAGAAAAACAACCACTTTTCGATGGCATTGTTATTGCCCGTTCGAGCAAACATTTAAGTCCTTTCCCAATGTAATAAAAGGGTGCTTGGATCAGAATATAAACATCTCCCAAAGTTAAACCAGATGCTGGCCCAGTCAGTCCAGGAGTGGCTCTCAGTCAGAGTAAGGAAAACAAGGAAGGTATTTCATACAGAAAAGTGAGTCAGTCAGTGGCCCTCTGTCTCTCACCTCACCCACCTCCTCTCCTCCAGAGGAGGCTCCACAGGGACAGGAAACGGGGGCCTGTCCCCCTGCTTTGATGCTCCACCGCCCCTCTCCTCTGGTCTCCTCTCCTCTCCTCTGAGGCCTGTCAGTGGGCTGTCAGGCGCCAGGGCCATTGCACGCACAGAGGCTGCAGCATAGTAAAAGCCGTCCATCACTCTAGCCCACCTGCTGCTCTTCTGTGAGGGTAGTTAACATGGACAGTTCACCACAGTTCATAATCATGAACGCGACCTCCTTTTGGCAGTAAGTGATAGATGCTGTGCATATAAGCTTGTCACGCAGCCACATGAGGCTTGCAATGACTGCCATTGATACATTTCTTTACTATTGTGTGTATTTTTAGACTGACAAAAGGCATGTAAACATTACATACAGAATGGTAATTACTGTGCATGCAGTGCCTGTACTGTAAGTGATATATTGTATGATAGAGAGTTAATAACAGAGGGTAGGACAAAGCCTTTCTGGAATTATACACTAAACCAGAGAGACCATAGCCTGAGTACCATTTTCATTAGCTAACATTCCACTCCGTGTCATTGCCAATGAGACAATTCTGACTTGTGTAACAGGTGTTACTCATTTGTGCTGAATTTAAGTCCCACCAGAAATGAGAGGCCTCATGACAAATAGTATAGTTTATGTTGAGAGTACAAAAATACAAAAATAAGAAGATACATTGATCATTTAAATTTCACAGTAGGTACACTGGTACATGTACATGAAATGGAGTTGTATTTACAATAAACTACTTTTAATTGTTCAACAACAGTATGTATTTATTTATTTTTTATCATAAAATCAATTAAGTCATCTAGATAAATGGGAAGTACTATTCATTCACATTACAATAACCAATAGCTATCTGCCCATTTGGTTCAAATGGTTGACAGTATTTCAACATTGAACAGATATATTCAGCTGCAAAGTCTGGGGATCCGGTGAGTTAACTTGAGGTCATTTGGCATTCCCAGACAAATTTGATTCTGTTTTCAATTTGATAAGGCTAACAACATTTGTCAGATTTTTCAGTTCCACTGTTATGGTGTATTCAACAACCCGAATGGCATTATATTAAACTCGTATGACCTACAAACATATGAAATAAACAAAGCCAAGACTTCAACAGTGGAGGTATTGTAAAGGCGTGGTGTCAAACAAACAGCCTAATAAAACTGCTGCAGACAGAACTAAACTTTTAATTTCAGCAATCAGCGTGTGGCTCAGAGTTTTGATTGGGCTCCAGCGTAAACAGTATCATACTCTGTGTAGCCAGAGCAAGAGGAGACATGATGTATACTTTGTTTTGGCTGAGTCTTCCCTCACCTCCAAATAAAGACTGAAACATACTTGACATACATGACTTCACATGATTGACATATACTAAATGTGGTATCCAGTAACCAAACAAATTGAGGTGCTTGCCATGTTTTTTTTTAGGGGACTAATGCACTTCATTTAGGGATATGAAAAAACACAAAAATAAAAACAACTCTCTGAAATAAAAGAATGTCAGTGGCCATTGAAATACATGTACATCTGAAAACAAAATACAATAAATACATTTTTTTGTAAAAGCTGACCTATGGATATATGGATTTGAATACAGAGTAAAAACATAAATATAACAGATTTGATACCTTCTCCAATAAATAGTAGTGGTATTTATTTACAATATACACATATCTTCCTCTACTCAAAGTCGACTAGATATTTATTTTTTAAGATATACGCCTTTCATCTGTTTCCACAGTTTAACGAGCAAATCATCCCATTTAACATACATTGCATGCATCAACAAATGCAGTATTGGTTTCCTTTTGGAATAAAAATGGTTTCTTCCAGCAGGTTCTCCCACATCAAATGTATCGTCATTCTATGTACAGGTGGTGGAGATGGAGGGGATAGGTGATTGTAAAAAAGATGTCAACATCAATCAGAGCTTGGGGAGTGAACAGTGGGACAACAACCTATCCAAGGTGATCTCTTGGAAATCTCCTTACCAGGTGGACTGTAGTACCAGGTGGACCACACCAGAACTGTCCCTCTAGAGTGAATTCTCCTCACTGCCCTCCAAATCCAGACTGTTCCTCGGAACACCTGAGAGAGAGAACCCAAGACAAAAATATCAAGCACAGCCAACACATGCCAAATCAATGCAAAGTACTAAATATCTAAAGTCACTAGAAAATGAATTGAGGTTGTTTATTCATTTCTATACTTAGGCTGTGTTGACAGATCAGGAAAGGTAAGGGGACTTACTAGAGCAGTTGCCATAGTGACGCACTCCTATGGAGCGCCCCAGAAAGCAGGTGGCTCTGCGGAGGTGGCAGGCGCTGGGGTAGGTGATGTTGTCATTGCCACAGATAGGCACCTCGGACTTCAGCGGTATTGGGCAGGGGGTCATGCGGCACATGACACAGTGGGCACTGTTAGTCTGGTCCGTCACACAGGTGTGGGTACCCGGGCACACCACGTTGGAGCACGACTCTGGACAGAACATGGACACATATTTGTATCCGATATTGTGTGTAATATTGCTTCAGTAGCACAATGAGTACTTAAAATAACCAAACTGCTGACATACGCAAGATAACTTGTTCGAAGCACAGGTGTCCTCACTTTTGCATTCTCCCTGGTACATGACCTCCAGATCAGGGTGGCCCTTACAGCGGGCCATCAGCAGAGCACACTCATCACGGTAGGACTTCCCATCGCTCCCACACACAGCATGCTTTATGGAGATGTTAGTGCAGTCAGGAGAACACACACACTGAGGACGTCCAACCATCATCTTACACACCTTCCCTGGACCGCATTTCACACCATCACAGGTCTCTGCCCAACATAGAGTAGAAAGTCAGTATTATTGTCAAAGCGTTAACTTACATTCAATGTTCTGTTATCAAGTGATCCAGATCATCTGATGCTCAATATTCATTCTCCACAGAACAGAATAAAATGGATGAAAAATGTTGCCTTCACCGCAGCATGATTCATCCAGCAAAACCTTTGCAATAAACACATATTTTGTTTATGGTCATACTCGAGGATGTCTAGTCTGTAGGAATGTGTCTGAGGTTGTGCCTGTTTCCATGACAGTGGAATGGATCCCTGCAATGGGCTAAGTCTCATAGATGGATGGAGGGGTGTTCGAGCAGACCGAGCCAGTTCAAAGGCCTGTCACTGGGTTTTACAGGCTGACAGATGTGGCAGGAGGAAACGCAGGCTAAACGGACACTAGTAGACTGTCCAAGGCCCAGCCAGGTCAATAGGAAGTCTCCTAGTACTGTAACCCTAAAACAACACAGATACCATCGTCACTTTTCAACAGGCTTCTCGGGACCTGTTTGATCCTGATACAGAGTGATGTTCGGCCCTGATCCCCGAGATCCTGTAAAAAAACAGGACTTTATTTCCTTTCTCCGCAAGCACTTGCTTTAATATCCTGTTATTCTCCATCTCCAAAGAGGCCAACTCTCACACAAGTATTAGATTTGTCCCCCTCCCTTCCAGGGAATCCAAGCAGTTCCCTTTTTCTGTTATGTTTTGGTCCGGCTTTACTGGCAGCCGGTTATGATATTATACATTTTCACAAATCAATACAGATAGACAGATAGGCCAGTCATGGAGTTCTAGTCAACACCCAGGAATGCTTTGAACCACTGGAAATCAGTAGCCCCAAGAGGACCCACTGTGGAGGTTCAGTCTGAGTCTGACAGGGAGTGCTACAGTATGATAATAGAACAGCACTTCCCCACAGTATCACATGTACATTGATGCTTTAGTTTTGTTCTTTCAGTTGGACTAATGATCCAAATAGTGCTCCACATTATGAGGAACAGACGTCTGGGCATGTGGCAGACATTTCTCCTGTGGTAAACAGGAATGTGTTTTTTTTTCTCTGAGGGGAGGCAAACCAGGCCTGTGTCCCAGCCAGCATTGGGAAATAATTCATGCAGAGTGAATTAGAGGAGGGAGGAGGAGAAAGGTTATTTCCCATTTATTCCATTTTTTCAATGTCATTCACTTGCGCTGCAACTTTGAGGAGATATATTAGTGAATAATTCCATTGTGGTAGACCAGCCTCTCAATGGAGACATATAAATGCAGCAAAATGATTGAATTTTATAGCTTGTCTTTTATAACTTGTCTGCTTCTCATTCTGGATCACTTGAGTTCATTCACTTATCATTGAAGCGTCATGTTATTAATGAGAACATTTCATTGTTTCCTTATGCTGACATGTCATTCTAATGCTGCTGTTGATTTGGCTCATACAGTTTTGGTAATAAACAGCATGCTGGAATAGACTTCATCTCCATTGAAAGAAAAAAACATGATCCATCATACACTAGTTGGCAGGGATGCTACTGCATTTTGAATCTATGATTCAATTGGTATTTGGTAGCAATTGGTATTTGGCTTCAGCTTTGCTGACACTAATCATCATCACATGGCTTAAAATAACCATCTATACCCTGACCAGAGATCACATGCACATGTTCAGGTGCCTTAGTTCCTAAAAACAGGAATAAATATCCTTGAGTGAACCTGAATACCTGCCCAAGGCTTCCAATAGTGGGAGCGACTCAAGACAGCTGGACAGAGTTAGATGGAACGCCTGGCCCCGATCCACAGCTAAGTTTTCAAAAAACGTAAAAGAGACCTCTGGAAATCAACTTAGCTTGGAAATTCCATTTGGATCAAAGTTATCCCAAGAAGAAGACAGGTGATCTGGTTATGGCCATATGAGCTGCCATTTGGAGCTATACTCAAATGTGGGCCCTAAATGTCTTTGCTTCAGTCATTGTCAGTTATGTTGCTATGAATTAAATATGATCTATCTCTTATTCATCCAAATAGGCTCCAACACATCTAAATGAAATGTGGCAGTATGAAAAATGTTTTGAGAGGAACGCAAACTTAAGGAGGTTTTGGTGCTACATGTGAGCAGCTGTTTCTCATTTCAGATCGGCCACTGCTTCTCAGTGACTACGTTTTCCCACAATGACAAATGAAGACCTGCACCCAATCTTACATTTCGCCACTTCTTTGTCAGAGGCTGACAACAAGGGGGGACCATATGAAAAAGCTTAAACCAAACCTAACTTGTCTGAAGTACCTCCACTGCCTGGGATGGTGGCTTGCAATAAAATGGTAAAGCGTCAAGGACTGTGATAGTAGGGAATCATAATCAAAATAAATCAGCATCTACTTTTCAGTCAAATAGTTTGAGAAAAAGCTAAACACCCTCATTGATGATAGGGTTGACTGATGTTGTCATTTTGACACAGTTGGTTCACAGCAGGTAATTGTGGGAACTGTAGTGTGCAGTTACCTTTGCAGAGTTTGCAGGACACGATTCCCAGGAAGCCCAGCAGGCTGACCTCATTGATGGGCAGACTGGTGTTGGACCAGGCCGTGTCTAGACGGCCCCCAGCGCAGCATTCCTCCCTGCTGACCCCACGCATCAGCACCATGTCACAGCGCTGCTCCTGGCTCTGCTGCAGCCAGCACATCCCCGCTGAACACACCACAACAAACACAAAAACACGTCTAGTTGGATTTTGTCATACATACTTGACATACATGACATACATGACTTCACATGATTGACATACTTAAAGTAGACACACTTAAGCAATAAGGCCCAAGGAGGTGTGGAATATGGCCAATATACCATGGCTAAGGGCCGTTTTTCTGCACAACGCAAAATGGAGTGTCTGGATACAGCCCTTCGCCGTGGTATATTGGCCATCACAAACCCCAGGCCTCCCAAGTGTGGTCTAAGTGGTCTAAGGCACTGCATCGCAGTGCTAGCTGTGCCACTAGAGATTCTGGGTTTGAGTCCAGGCTCTGTCGCAGCCGGCCATGACTGGGAAACCCATGGGGTGGGGCACAATTGGCCCAGCGGCGTCTGGGTTAGAGGAGGGTTTGGCCAGCAGGGATGTCCTTGTCCTATCGCACACTAGTGACTCCTGTGGTGGGCCGGGCGCAGTGCACGCTGACACGGTCGCCAGGTACACGGTGTTTCCTCCGACACATTGGTGCGGCTGACTTCCGGGTTAAGTGAGCATTGTGTCAAGAACCTTGGTTGGGCTGTGTTTCGGAGGATGCACGGCTCTCGACATTTTCTCTCCCAATTTCGTACGGGAGTTGCAGCAATGAGACAAGACTGTAACTACCAACTGGATACCACGAAAATGGGGAGAAAAATGGGTGAAAGTAACAAGCTCCAAAAATGTAAATATATATTTATCATAAACCCCAGAGGTGCCTTATTGCTATTATAAACTGGTAACCAATGTAATTAGAGCCTTAAAAATAAATGTTTTGTCATACCCGTGGTATACGGTCTGATAGCCAATCAACATTCAGTGCTCGAATCACCCAGTTTATAATTGAATGTATACAATGGCCTCCAGGAAATACAAATAGCCCACTTCAGTTGACTTCAGAGCCCACTTGTACAATATTCAGGACTCAGTCTACTCTACATCAAAGTGGGCTGAATGGACCAGACCAGTCATAGTCAGACCTGGCTGACCTCTCTCTCCACACACAATACACTTTACCAGCATTTAATACACCAATTCAGACAGGAGAATAGAGACCTGCTGTTGCACTGTCATAGAGTTTTGTTTATAGGTTTTAGAACTCATCACTTACACATCTCTCATATTGTTTAAAAAATAATAGTAGACAAAATGAGACATTAAAATGACTTTGGAATACATAAATGCAGTTCTGAATACTAATTCCAACCAGTGATGAAGTAGCTAACTGTATGTAATACATACATTATTATTAACCTGTAGTAACACCATGTGCACCTGCACTCTGTAAATATAGAATTCTCAGTATCAAGCGAGCAAAACTATGGCTTTAGTTGGTTTGTTTCCATTATACATTTTTTTACTATCAATTTTGAATGATACAAAACTTTGAATAACGTTTAAACATAAACTAATAAAGTTAGACTATTATTTTTTTAGAAAAACGTTCATAATGAATCATAATCTATAAAACATAATTTATTAGAAAATACATTTGAAAAGCTTTACTCACCATTTACATGGTAACTTCCAAAGATTTGACACAAAGCAACAAGTGTCACACCGAAAAGAGCAGTCAAAAAGCCCATGGTGACAAGAAAATATAAAGTTCTAAAATAAAAGTTGTGGCAAAACGCAAAAAAAATGTGTTTGTCCTTTTGCAAATGGTTTCAAATGTTTTGAACTTGCCAATGGAGAAGTTCGCAGAGTTCTCTCTCTTAAGTGAATGAATGTGTTGTAAGTGATGTTGTTCCCCTCTTTATAGATATTTAGGCCTAACCCACTGAGTTATGCTGCTGGGATAGGCAATGGTCTCAGCCAGTTAAAATGCTGGAACGGACAGTTTTTTACTTGAGACATCCTCTCACCAGAGTGCAACAGATGTAACTGCACCATGCATCTTCTGATAATGTTATTGTGATTGTAAAGTAGGCATACCACATTTCTAATGGGTTTTGCATCATTTTAAATTATTATATGGAAATAAGTAATACATCATTTTTTCATATAAATATTTAAAATAATGTAGAACCACTTTAGCAATTTTCAGCTTTCAATTGTGTTACATAGAGATAATTTGCTCTGTGGACAATGTTAGCTATAATCAATAAGAACAATATCACATTTCTGTCTTTTAAAAAATGGTATACCGATAACAGGGTATACAGTTCCTTCGAGAAGTATTCAGACCCCTTGACTTTTTCCAAAATTGTTTACGTTACAGCCTTATTCTAAAATGGATTAAATCATGCTGTAGAGATGTTTTTCAGCAACAGGGACTGGGATACTAGTCAGGATTGAGGCAAGAATGAATGGAGCAAAGTACAGAGAGATCTTTGATGAAAACCTGCTCCAGAGCACTCAGGATCACACAAGTCTCTCAATGTCCTTGAGTGGCCCAACCACCCAATCGAACATCTCTGGAGAGACTTGAAAATAGCTGTGCAGTATTGCTCTCCATCCAACTTGACAGAGCTTGGGAGGATCTGGAGAGAATGGGAGAAACTCCCCAAATACAGGTGTGCCAAGCTTGTAGCGTCATACCCAAGAAGACTCAAGGCTGTAATCACTGCCAAATGTGCTTCAACAAAGTGCTGAGTAAAGGGTCTGAATATTTACGTGATATTTCAGTTTATATAATGTCATTGAGAAAACAGAAAGGCGTCATAATGTTTTTTTTCTCTCTCAATGACATCCTTTCTGAATTGAAGGAATTATCAAGTTATTCAAAAGTATCTGTAATCTGCTTACAATATTTCTGCTGGTTAAGTAACTACAGTTAGGCAGTACAATTTTTTTTGCAATCAAATGACATGTAACTGATTACTTGTAATACATGTAATCAGTTGATCCGTAACGCTGTCTGGCACTCACCGATAGAACCCCTAAGTGAGTATGGCAGAGTGAGACCCATTTTAGCCACACGTATGCCTCTATCATTCTTCCTGCATCCCTGGATCCCTGGTTGTTTATCAGAGAGCCGTCCTTGTGGTCTACATGGACACATCTGGCTGCTAGTCAATTGATTTCTGTGGAAATGAAATACCTTTCAGCCCCCCCCGGCTCCTTTCTTTCTCCTGTCCCCTCTCACTGCCTCTGTCTTCTGTGGAGTATGATGTTGCTTGGGAGCCAAAGTTGTGTCAATCTTCCCATCTGTCTGTCTCTGGCATTAATGTAGTCCCTTTGATGGTGGAGAAAATTAAAGTAGCACATGCTGTTGCTGTAAGTTGTGATGAATGATGTTGCCTTCTGTTGCTGTACAGAGACCCTAGGGCACAGCAGGAATGCAGACCCGTCAGAGTGGTGCAGTGGGTGGGCTGGAGCACTGGGTCACTGCAGCAGCTCACATGGTTTGGATCATTGGGCCACACAGATAATGAGGCCAGTGCATGACAACCCAGACTAACCACTTAAAATCTCCATTATTTATGTACTCTATGGTAAAGCAATACTGATGGGACCTTTCAAGTTGGAGAAATGTTGTGAAACAGCATGAAATTTAAGTATGTGTGGAATCTAGGGTTTTCTCAAAGCTATATGACCAAGGATATATGTTATATCAACCTATCAATCATATATTCTATCTTCTGTTTGTCTTGTCTCTTTCCAACCATCTGTCTGACTGTTTACTTGTAGGCTGTGTTGCAATGTGCCACTGTATCACTGGGGCCACTTTGCATTTGGTCCAGAAAAATATAATCTACCAGTGCTGCCATCAACTGGTGAGTGTTAACATCACATCCACATAAGAGAAGGCTGAATAAAATCATCATTATAATTTATTAGCATAATCCAATAATGTATTCATGCAGCCTCACCAGCTGATATTGACATGATAGGGCCCTTTCACAGGGCCCTCAATCCTTTGCTCATAGACATGTTTTCATTGAAGTCAGTTCACAGAAACAGTCCTGTTTCTACAGAAAAAACTACACATGGTAAAAAGTATATATATATATATATATATATATATATATATATATATATATATATTTTAGCATATAACCAACCTTAGTAGCAGACTACTGTATGACTTTCATATGGATAATTTTAACCCCTCGGAGGATCACGCCATGTATTCTTATACCACAATTCTTAGCGGTTGAAATATATTTCAGCATGGTGAATTTCTATGGTTTGGTCACAGCGTTTCTAAACCCAGAGGCCAACATCGCGAGACTTCCGGGAACGCTTGCGAAACAGACCAAACAGACCAGACCGGGGTTTGGGGCTTGATAAGTTAATGAGAGAAAATAAAAACTATTCCTTAGTTTTTCATTTTCTCGAAATCTGAATGCACAACCTAGATTCAAGATAAGTACTTACGTACTTATGTTATTACTCCAAACTCGAGAAAGTGACAAACTGAAACATTTTTATTTTAGTCTACAACAACTTTATATCGAAGGAGTGAGTGCCTTTGATTTATTTGAGTTTAGCGCGAGACGACCATCAGACACGATGACGTTTTTATACGCATGCGCGTTGCTAGTCAACGTCGCCATGACATCGCCTACAACTGTGATCGGGGATTTCTATTGGAGAAGCAGTTTTACCCTATCTTCATATTGTACTGTCTTTGGTTTGGAGCATGGAGTGTGTAAACAAGATGGAGGCGTTTCTGACACCCAGCACTTCTACATGGGCAATCGATGATATCGGTCAAGTAGCATACAAGGTAAAGTTGACCTCTTTCAACACACAAAACATGTACCCCGTAACTGCAAATGTTATGAAAAATGACGTGGCGTGAAATAAATGTAGCGTTCGTTACGTTATCTAACAGGTTTGTCGTACATAGATAGATAGATAGCTAGCTAGCTAGTATGTATGCTTGCTAAGCTAGCTAGCTGAATGCTAATAACATTGCTTGGTTTGTGGACGTGACTGCGAAGCGTTACAATAGTGAATAGCTAGTTGGCAAACAGGCTAGCTAGTTGGGGAGATATTGTTATTACACAAGAGTTGGCTGCTACAATGAATCGAATCTCAGAATGTTATTGTGCCTCTGTGTGCTATAGCCTCGCTAGCTATCTGCTGGTTTGCACTATCCTATCTCACTGATTACTGTATATTACCCATGACCTGCTATTTTTGTTGAATGGATGTGATGTTCATAAGAATATTCAGCATTGCTTGTTGTAATTGGAGCTAGTTTTCAAATGTAAATCGTTATGATAGCACATCCATATCATTGGTAGTGTGTATTTGTCATATTCCAAGCATTTGGAAGGTGCCATCTCATGATGTGAATTTCATCAAAATTCTTATGCGATTGTGCATTTGTAATGCAGATCTGAGGATCCCTGCAACGATTCATTGACGCTGGCAGACCAGTTTTGCAGTCTTGGCAAGTACCCCGGATTTATTCGGTACATTGGATGGAGGTAGAAAATTAGATCAGCTAAACATTTGTAGAAGAACTCAATGAAAATCATATACCTGATTCACAATTAAGTTGTCCACAACATGACATTCACCAAGAACCAAAGAAAGCTGCACACATCACAACACTGCAGGTCCCAGGTGTCACAAGGACACGGCTAAGGAGGGAATAGGCCTATATCATCAGAGAACAAAGAACCAAACCATTCCCTCATACCATAGCCAGACATTGTAATATTGGACAGTACCCAAACCCAGTCCACTCACTTCTCTGCTCAAGCAGTGCTGCATGGTCAGCAGGTTAAGAGGAACATTCTGTAGCCTTTTTCTGCAGTTGCAGCATCCTGCATTTCAATATTCAGTATTGGAATATTTTTCTTGCAATTTCGTACAGTCCGACCCAGGGCATCCAGAAACAAACAGTACAGTAGTATTAAAGAACAGTCAAGTTGCTGAAGGGGCAACCATGAATGACGAGGACATCCATGAACACATGGACTATTTGGAGAATGACTTGACCATGTGCATGGAAACCTTCATCCACCGCATCGACTCCACTGAAGTCATCTACGAGCCGCGGAGGAAGAAGGCCAAGCTGATTGGGAAGTACCTGATGGGAGACCTGCTGGGGGAGGGCTCCTACGGGAAGGTGAAGGAGATGCTGGACTCTGAGACCCTCTGCAGGAGGGCAGTCAAGATCCTCAAGAAGAAGAAGCTGAGACGCATCCCCAATGGGGAGCAAAATGTAAAAAAGTATGTGGAATGCTTTGCATGGCCTTTCAGTGCTTTTAGTGTTGATCTACAGAATAAGATAGCTGTGTTGATGGATTTGTTGTTTTGGTGTGTGAATATGCTTCTTCTCAGATTATGTACTTAAGGATTTACTCTGAGGAATTACTGAATGTAAAATTAACCTCACTATTGATTGAAGTGGGATGTAAATTGAGCTTTTCAGGACACTAATGTTTATCTCAATAAATGTTGCCTTTGAAAGGCCAGAAGATAAAACAACATGAAGGCTGTTCAAATGATCTTTGCCCTGTGTCTTTTGTTGTGAGTGCTGATGAAAATGCAGTATTATTCCATAGTGCAATTCCTCCAGTTTTCCTTTTACCATATATCTAAACACTTTTATTTCTTTACAGAGAGATTCAGCTGCTACGAAGATTAAGGCACAAGAATATTATCCAGTTGGTTGAAGTTTTGTATAATGAGGAAAAGCAAAAGATATATCCTTTAAAAAAATGTTTTTATTCTTTAGCATGAGTATCTAAACCAATGGGGGGGCAAAGTACGCCCCACGGTTCCTATCCGGCTCGCTGTGCACTTGAATCTGGCAAACTAGACATTAAATGTACATTTTTTTTGTAGAAATGTATGTATATATATATTTATTTATTTATTTTTCTTGCCAATTTCGTGGTATCCAATTGGTAGTTACAGACTTGTCCCATCGCTGCAACTCCCTTATGGACTCAGGAGAGGTAAGGGTCGAGAGCCGTGCGTCCTCCGAAACACGACCTAGCCAAGCGGCACTGCTTCTTGACACGATGTCCGCTTCACCCAGCCGCACCAATATGTCAGAGGACCGCAACAGCGTGCACTGTGCCCACCATAAGATTCGCTAGAGCGTGATGGGACAAGGAAATCTCAGTCTGCCAAACCCTCTCCTAACCCGGATGACGCTGGGCCAATTGTGCGCTGCCTCATGGGTGTCACGGCCAGCTGTAGGATGCCCCCACAAATTAATTTTAACAAACAATTGGTCCCCCAAAAAATGCTGTCCTCTGTTGAATTTCAAAAATCTCGATGTGGCCCTCAACCCAAAAGTTTGCCCACCCCTGATCTAAACCATAGTGATGTGTCATACAAGTCGCACTAACAAAGCCTTCAAGCACTGCATAAGATTTGCCCAAGCATAACGTGTGGATAGTGGGTTAGGCCCGTCGATTTTGGGGTGACTTTTTTTTTCTCACATCTGGAGAATTATCTTGTCCCATGGAACAGTTGTCGAGTAAGCTATGCAGATCAACTGTAAAATCAATGCACTGTCCTTCAAAGCTCATGTTACTGTAATTCAGCGGTATGGCCACAAGGTGTCTCTGTTGGCCTCTTGGGGAGAAAAAGGCAAGGTTAAATCAGATGGACTAACTAACTTCACAAGTTTACCTTCTGCCCCCCCCAACTCACTGTCTTTGATTTGTAATGATCTCTGGCTTGTCCTTAGTCTGCTGCTCTACACCACATAAACACTCAGTAACCTTTGTCTCTGACATGAAAAGGGTCTCCCCAATACATTTTTAGTAAAGTTGACACTTAAGATGGCTTTAACACTTGCTTTTCAGGACCATGAAGGATTCTGCCAATGTAGGGTAAAGTAAATCCCAATTGGCATTTTAGTGTAATTGTTGAGGTGAGAACATTATTATAGGAACTAATGATCCCCTTTCACACCTCCTTCCTTCCCGCTCTGGCTGAGGATGCTGGCTAGATAAGTGACCCTGAGGAGTGTGAATACAGAAATGAGTATTGTTTAGACATTCATTTTCACGATTTGTACGCTTGTCATCTTCGGTCCATTCAGGAAGATGAATGTATTCTCAAGGGCATTGCATGTTCCCAGACTTGGATCGATTTATATTTTGTGTATCTAGCTAGTTTCATGGATTAGTGACTAGTCAGTCAACCACATATTGATCAGTACTGTAGTAGACATTAGGATTCAAGGTTATTTGTGTAGAATTAATATAGATCCTTTGGTGATGATGTATAGCACGTTTGTTTTGGCGCTTTGCTAAATTACCAGTATGAAACATTGCCACCTTGTCTCTTTTCCTTGACTCTGCCTACGTATATGGTGATGGAATATTGTGTATGTGGAATGCAGGAGATGTTGGACAGTGTTGATGAGAAAAGGTTTCCAGTCTTTCAAGCTCATGGGTATGTGTATCTTTCATCTCAATTCAATAGTTCTAGATATGTGGCCTAAAGATATCTGGCCGAACACCAAACAGTGACATTAATACAGATGTATTGCTATTTTTCTCCAGGTACTTTTGCCAGCTGCTAGATGGCTTGGAATATTTGCACAGCCAAGGAATAGTTCACAAAGATATTAAACCAGGGAATCTACTGCTGACGACGGATGGCGCACTCAGAATCTCCGACCTGGGTGTAGCAGAGGTGAGCCCCTAGTCCTCTGACTGTTTTCCGATATCCACTTTATATTGCAGTTTAATTGGGTTACCTTTATGGGGCCGAATGATTATCTGTGTATTCCTGTTCTCCCTCCCAAGGCGCTGCACCCATTTGCAGAGGACGACACGTGTTGTACGAGCCAGGGCTCTCCGGCCTTCCAGCCCCCAGAGATTGCTAACGGCCTGGACACCTTCTCAGGGTTCAAAGTGGATATCTGGTCTGCTGGTGTCACACTGTGAGTGGCCACTCTGACATTAATTGTTTCAGCTGGAATATTTATTTCATGCCTCTTGGGTGAAAAATACAATTTATTGAATTGAACATGCTTTGCTGTCTAATAATGTGATTTGAATTGCAAATTATCAGGGGCGTAACTTTGGTTTTAGAAGTGTGGGTGATATGTGTATATATATTATCCAGTTGGATAAACACTCCAAACAGCCTTCATGACTGCTCGGAGGTGTCCGCATGGTCCTAAACCACACTGTTGCCTTATTTTTGTGTCAAATTCCAATGATAATACTGGGGGGGACAAATAAATGCAAATTTAGAATGTGGTGGGGGGGGGGGGCCCCCCATCCCCAGTGAAAGTTGCACCCCTGCAGATTATTCTTCATTAAAGTACTCTTCTTGATTTTGGAATTGTATTTTTTTTTTTCCAGTTATAACATAACAACCAGCCTGTACCCTTTCGAAGGTGACAACATCTATAAGCTGTTTGAGAACATTGGGAAGGGAGACTACAGTGTTCCAGAGGAGTGTGGCCCTCTGCTCTCTGGCCTGTTAAGAGGTAAGAGTCTAGACCAGGGCTCTCCAACCTTGTTGCTGGAGAACTAACCCTACTCACTCCAACTCTACTCGAGGTCACCTGATTCTAATAATTAGCTGGTGGATAAGCTTAATCAGGTTAGTTAATACCTGGGGTTGGACTGAACATACAGGAGGGTAACTCCAGGAACAGGGTTCAAGAGCCCTGGTCTAGACTGACTAACACTGCTGCTGGCACTCCCAATATTCTATTTCATGTTATTAAGCCTTATTAGAGATGAAAGCAGTAGTAAGAGTATTTGAGGGATGCCAACGTTGATCAATTATTTCTCAATTATGCTTTTAGATATGTCAACAATTATTCCTCCAAATGACCATTCAGTGGATAACATTTTGTGAAAATCCCCCAAATCATGGCGTCTTTTTGTCCCGGTTTCGTGAGGAATCACTCATTACAAGAAGGGTATGGCCACAGAATTATAAATGTTCCTCTTTATTGGACTTAATTTGACCGCTCAAATGTAGTTAGTAGTGATTCATTCTTGGAGGTTTGTCTTTTGGAGATGGCTTTGTGGTGATTGTACCTTCGGTGTCACAACAGTTGTTGTTTTGATATATCACGAATATGCAGTGTATTGAGAAAATGTCTCAGATAAAGACGTGTTTGAAGGACAGCCACTCTGTTTTTCTCGATGGAAACGTTTATTATGCTCAAGTTGTTTTCATTGTTGTCAAATAGCCCTGATTTTAAACACCACACAAAAATAAGGACATAATGAAAGGAATAAATGCATCATCAAATTATTACGTAGCTGTCAATTAAATGTTTGTATTTTTCTTACAGGAATGCTTGAGTATGACCCTGAGAAGAGGTTCTCAATACAAAACATTAGACAACACAAGTAAGTCATCGTGCTCCCTTTCTAGCTGAAGCAGCAGTTGAACTTACCTCCATACTTGCTGAAGAGAATGCTCTTAATTGAAATGCAAATTCAATCGGAGATTGGGGGATAATGATGGGAGGAGAAAACAGAACCCACTGCCTCTTTCTTGTATCATGTGGAGGTCTAATGTGAGGCCAATTGTGTTGGAACAGGCTTTTATGGTAATGCAGCTCCTGTTTGTTTACAATACATAACCTATATGATATAGGGTACTGCACATTACCCACCACAGAAAAACACAATGGCCCATGTGGCTTACAAAGTTACAAGTATGGGCTAGCAAATTTAATTTTAATATTGAAATGTAATGGGCCTGTTTATGTAATCAGTAGGCTGACTCATATATCATAAATATTTCCCCTAATGTTAGAGCCTACCTCTTTCTATTGTTGCTTCATTCCTTCCTCGCTTTCAACAGTTAAATGAAATATGTTTTGTTGTCGTTATCTTCGTCATTCTAATAACATCCTTGAATAACATAGGTTTAGAATTAGACGCAAAAGGCTTTAACTTCTCTTCACAAAGATTGAACGGTTAAGGGTCTGAACCGTTAACTGCTACAGACCGCTATTGCGCGTTCGCTCTTCTTTCAAACTACCCATGAGTTCGATTGGCTGCTGTATTTAGCATTCAGAGAACAAGAGCTTGCGTCCCTATTCGAATAGTCTATTGGTATAAGAAATCATGTCCTGCATGGGACTCCAAGAGCTAAGGAACGTTATTTAAGGAGAGAGGCCAGTGGAACACAGGATGTTCTGTATTGCGCAAGAGACAGAGGCTGTAAGTTAGAAGCTTATTATGCATAACCCATCATTAATTAGACTAATATAAAAGCTGATACTGCATTGAATTTATTACCTGAAAGAGGTAGACTAGGACATCTATATATAAATCTAGATCTGTTTTGGAAGCAGTTTGAATGTAGTTGATGGAGAGCGAGGACATGGAGAGAGTGCTCGCGCGTGCAATGATTTAAAGTAAAGATAATCGAGTGATACGCCAGCTGGATGGGTAAATTAGGCACGCATGCTGTCTTTATATTATTGTAACATAGGCTATGTTGTAGCAAGTTTAGGCCTACCTGTCACAGGAAAAGAAAAAAAAGGTTACCGTGACGAGATCATAGGTCTATATGCCTCCATAGTGAGATGAGCTGTCTGTCCCCACCCTGAGGATTGATTCATCATGCAGAGTTCGTAGCTAAGCTAGAAGTAGACATTGCATATCATTTAACAGTTCCATTTCACGCCAAGCTTTTCATAAATAATTTACCGGGTTCTCACAGCTATTTTATCCTGGGAGAAGTGAGTGGTTTTGGGAAATAAATATCGATAACCGGGTTCCTGCCATTCAACCTTAGTTACAACCAATTATGCTTCCAACCTTTTGTATGCCTCTGTCTAACATCATCAAGAAGTCATGTGGTAGTGAGATCCGTTGCCTTATTTGGTGCTACCTCAGGGCTTCTGATGAGCTGTAGTTAAAAAGGCATCAGTCAGACAGGCTGCATTTCCCTGCCCAGCCAATCTATCGCTCCCTCTCTCTCTCCTAACTTTCCATTTTTTTCCCCAAGCCCTTAAAGACTCTTGACAACATGGGCTGATGCTCTGGTGAATGCCGGCTGCAGTTACCATGGCAACATATGACTGAAGCGTATCTGTGTGATGCTAGAGCTCGGGGAGGGAGGGAAAATCACGTATTGTATTCACCGTGGGCATCTCAAAACTGCTTTAAAATCATATTTCATTTTGGCTAGCTGTATTGGGTGCAAAATGGAATGAGAGAAAAATGATGAAAACAGGTAGTGTAGATACATACACATGCTTGTAATGAACTATGTTGGCATCCCGAGTGGGTCTACGGCACTGCATCGCATTAAATGAACTATTTTGAGAGTTGGTTTAGATACCTCAAGCATATGCTTTTTCAATATTCAGTTTACTAACATGGCTTATTCATGGTTTATTAATTTGATAGCAAATGTGTTTTAACTTCATGTTTCTTTCACTTCCATGTATGGATTGCACATCATGATAGGATGTAGTGCGTCCCGTGTTGCCTAACCTACCTTAGTGCATGTTAATAGCAATTATTCAAGAGTAGGTAATCAACGGTCCTTCTATGTGTGGCCAAAATAAACCAAGGATAAGGAGACGTAAATAGGAGCTGGAGAAAAATGACAGTATAAATATTTAACCAGGCAAAAGGGCAGATGGGTCTTTAAAATGAATTACCCAGCTCTGTGCAAATATTAACATTAAGGAGAATTACAATGGGTAGCGACACCATGCTGGAGTCAATGCAACTTTAATGTCCCGGCTCCTTAGGGGCCCCCTTCTCGTTAAGTGAAGCAGTTTCACTAGGCTGCTTTATGGAGACTTGTTACTTATAATATACTACCCTACACACACACACACAACATTATCATCCTACCCTACACACACACACACAACATTATCATCCTACCCTACACACACACACACAACATTATCATCCTACCCTACACACACACACACACAACATTATCATCCTACCCTACACACACACACATCATCCTTATCACACCTACCCTACCTACCCTACACACACACACACACACATTATCATCCTACCCTACACACACACACACACAACATTATCATCCTACCCTACACACACACACACATCATCCTGCCCTACACACACACACACACATTATCATCCTACCCTACACACACACACACACAACATTATCACCCTACACACACACACACACACAACATTATCACCCTACACACACACACACACACAACATTATCACCCTACACACACACACACACACAACATTATCATCCTACCCTACACACACACACACACACACACACACAACATTATCACCCTACACACACACACACACACAATCATCCTATCACCTACCACACAACATATCATCCTACCCTACACACACACACACACAACATTATCATCCTACCCTACACACACACACACACACAACATTATCATCCTACCCTACACACACACACACACACACACAACATTATCATCCTACCCTACACACACACACACACACAACATTATCATCCTACCCTACACACACACACACACACACATTATCATCCTACCCTACACACACACACACACACACACAACATTATCATCCTACCCTATACACACACACACACACACACAACATTATCATCCTACCCTATACACACACACACACACACAACATTATCATCCTACCCTACACCTACACACACACACAACATTATCATCCTACCCTACACCTACACACACACACAACATTATCATCCTACCCTTACACACACACACACACAACATTATCACCCTACCCTACACACACACACACACAACATTATCACCCTACACACACACACACACACAACATTATCACCCTACACACACACAACATTATCACCCTACACACACACAACATTATCACCCTACACACACACAACATTATCACCCTACACACACACAACATTATCACCCTACACACACACAACATTATCACCCTACACACACACAACATTATCACCCTACACACACACAACATTATCACCCTACACACACACAACATTATCACCCTACACACACACAACATTATCACCCTACACACACACACAACATTATCATCCTACCCTACACACACACAACATTATCATCCTACCCTACACACACACACAACATTATCATCCTACCCTA
Source organism: Oncorhynchus keta (assembly GCF_023373465.1). Classification (NCBI taxonomy): domain Eukaryota; kingdom Metazoa; phylum Chordata; class Actinopteri; order Salmoniformes; family Salmonidae; genus Oncorhynchus; species Oncorhynchus keta. The sequence continues at coordinate 59,183,561 of NC_068421.1, read as the reverse complement.
CACACACACACAACATTATCATCCTACCCTACACACACACACAACATTATCATCCTACCCTACACACACACACAACATTATCATCCTACCCTACACACACACACAACATTATCATCCTACCCTACACACACACACAACATTATCATCCTACCCTACACACACACACAACATTATCATCCTACCCTACACACACACACAACATTATCATCCTATCATCCTTACCCTACCCTACACACACACACAACATTATCATCCTACCCTACACACACACACACATCCATTATCATTATCCCTACCCTACACACACACACACACATTATCATTATCATCCTACCCTACACACACACACACATTATCATCCTACCCTACACACACACACACAACATTATCATCCTACCCTACACACACACACACACATTATCCTATCCTACCCACACACACAACATTATCATCCTACCCTACACACACACACACATTATCATCCTACCCTACCCTACACACACACAACATTATCATCCTACCCCCTACACACACACACACAACATTATCATCCTACCCTACACACACACACACACAACATTATCATCCTACCCACACACACACACACACACACAACATTATCATCCTACCCTACACACACACACACACACATTATCATCCTACCCTACACACACACACACACAACATTATCATCCTACCCTACACACACACACACACATCCTACCCTACACACACACACAACATTATCATCCTACCCTACACACACACACACACAACATTATCATCCTACCCTACACACACACAACATTATCATCCTACCCTACACAACATTATCATCCTACCCTACACACACACACACACACATTATCATCCTACCCTACACACACACACACACAACATTATCATCCTACCCTACACACACACACACAACATTATCATCCTACCCTACACACACACACACACATTATCATCCTACCCTATCCTTGACACACACAACATTATCATCCTACACAAACATTATCATCCTACCCTACACACACACACACACAACATTACACCTACACACACAACATTATCATCCTACCCTACACACACACACAACATTATCATCCTACCCTACACACACACACATCCTACCCTACATTATCATCCTACCCCACACACACACACACAACATTATCATCCTACCCTACACACACACACACAACATTATCATCCTACCCACACACACACACACACACACAACATTATCATCCTACCCTACACACACACACACACCCTACACAACACACAACATTATCATCCTACCCTACACACACACACACAACCTATTATCATCCTACCCTACACACACACACACAACATTATCATCCTACCCTACACACACACACACATTATCATCCTACCCTACACACACACACACACAACATTATCATCCTACCCTACACACACACACACACATTATCATCCTACCCTACACACACACACATTATCATCCTACCCTACACACACACACACAACATTATCATCCTACCCTACACATCACACACACACACACAACATTATCATCCTACCCTACACACACACACACAACATTATCATCCTACCCTACACACACACACATTATCATCCTACCCTACACACACACACACACAACATTATCATCCTACCCTACACACACACACACACAACATTATCATCCTACCCTACACACACACATTATCATCCCTAGCACACAACATTATCATCCTACCCTACACACACACACAACATCCTACAACATTATCATCCTACCCTACACACACACATCCTACACACACATTATCATCCTACCCTACACACACACACACACAACATTATCATCCTACCCTACACACACACACACAACATTATCATCCTACCCTACACACACACACACACATTATCATCCTACCCTACACACACACACACAACACAAACATTATCATCCTACCCTACACACACACACAACACACCTACACACACACATTATCATCCTACCCTACACACACACACACAACACACAACATTATCATCCTACCCTACACACACACACACAACATTATCATCCTACCCTACACACACACACACACAACATTATCATCCTACCCTACACACACACACAACATTATCATCCTACCCTATCACACACACACACCATCCTACACACACACACACAAACATTATCATCCTACCCTACACACACACACAACATTATCATCCTACCCTACACACACACACACAAACATTATCATCCTACCCTACACACACACACACACAACATTATCATCCTACCCTCATCCTACCACAACATTATCATCCTACACACACACACAACATTATCATCCTACCCTACACACACATTTATCATCCTATCCACACACACACAACATTATCATCCTACCCTACACACACACAACACATTATCATCCTACCCTACACACACACATTATCATCCTACAACATTATCATCCTACCCTACATTATCATCCTACCCTACACACACACACAACATTATCATCCTACCCTACACACACACACAACATTATCATCCTACCCTACACACACACACACAACATTATCATCCTACCCTACACACACACACACAACATCCTATCATCCACACACAACATTATCACACACACACACACAACATTATCATCCTACCACTATCCTACCCTACACACACACAAACATTATCATCCTACCCTACACACACACACAACATTATCATCCTACCCTACACACACACACAACATTATCATCCTACCCTACACACACACACAACATTATCATCCTACCCTACACACACACACCCTACACACACAACATTATCATCCTACCCTACACACACACACAACATTATCATCCTACCCTACACACACACACACAACATCCTATCATCCTACACCAACATTATCACCCTACACACACACACAACATTATCATCCTACCCTACACACACACACAACATTATCATCCTACCCTACACACAACATTATCATCCTACACACAACATTATCATCCTACCCTACACACACACACAACATGATCATCCTACCCTACACACACACACACAACATGATCATCCTACCCTACACACACACACACACACATTATCATCCTACCCTACACACACACACACACATGATCATCCTACCCTACACACACACACACAACATTATCATCCTACCCTACACACACACACACACACATGATCATCCTACCCTACACACACACACACACACATTATCATCCTACCCTACACACACACACACAACATTATCATCCTACCCTACACACACACACAGCATTATCATCCTACCCTACACACACACACAACATTATCATCCTACCCTACACACACACACACACACAACATTATCATCCTACCCTACACACACACACACACAACATTATCATCCTACCCACACACACACATCCTACCCTACACACACAACATCCTACCCTCATCCTACCCTACACACACACACACACAACATGATCATCCTACCCTACACACAACATTATCATCCTACCCTACACAACATGATTATCATCCTACCCTACACACACACACACAACATTATCATCCTACCCTACACACACACACACACAACATTATCATCCTACCCTACACACACACACACAACATTATCATCCTACCCTACACACACACACACACAACATTATCATCCTACCCTACACACACACACACACAACATTATCATCCTACCCTACACACACACACACAACATTTATCATCCTACCCTACACACACACACAACATCCTATCATCCTACCCTACACACACACACACACACATTATCATCCTACCCTACACACACACACACACACATTATCATCCTACCCAACACACACACACACACAACATTATCATCCTACCCTACACACACACACACAACATCCTACCCTCATCCTACCCACAACATTACACCTACCCTACACACACACAACATTATCATCCTACCCTACACACACACACACACAACATTATCATCCTACCCTACACACACACACAACATTATCACCCTACACACACACACAACATTATCACCCTACACACACACACAACATTATCACCCTACACACACACACAACATTATCATCCTACACACACACACAACATTATCACCCTACACACACACACAACATTATCATCCTACCCTACACACACACACACAACATTATCATCCTACCCTACACACACACACACAACATTATCATCCTACCCTACACACACACACAGCATTATCATCCTACCCTACACACACACACAGCATTATCATCCTACCCTACACACACACACAGCATTATCATCCTACCCTACACACACACACAGCATTATCATCCTACCCTACACACACACACAGCATTATCATCCTACCCTACACACACACACAGCATTATCATCCTACCCTACACACACACACAGCATTATCATCCTACCCTACACACACACACACACATCCTACCCTACACACACACACATCAACATATCATCCTACCACACACACACACACAACATTATCACCCTACACACACACACACACACAACATTATCACCCTACACACACACACACACACACAACATTATCATCCTACCCTACACACACACACACAACATTATCATCCTACCACACCTACACCAACATTATCATCCTACCCTACACACACACACACACAACATTATCATCCTACCCTACACACACACACACACAACATTATCATCCTACCCTACACACACACACACACACACAACATTATCATCCTACCCTACACACACACACACAACATTATCACCCTACACACACACACACACACAACATTATCATCCTACCCACACACACACACACACACAACAACATTATCATCCTACCCTACACACACATCACACACACACAACATTATCATCCTACCCCACACACACACACATCCTACCCTAACACACACAACATCATCCTACCCCACACACACACACACACAACATTATCATCATCCTACCCTACACACACACACACACACAACATTATCATCCTACACACAAATACACATCACACACACACACAACATTATCATCCTACCCCACACACACACACACACACAACATTATCATCCTACCCTATCATCACACACACACACACACAACATTATCATCCTACCCTACACACACACACACACATCCTACACAACACACACACAACATTATCATCCTACCCTACACACACACACACACACACAACATTATCACCCTACCCTACACACACACACACACAACATTATCATCCTACCCTACACACACACACACACACACATTATCATCCTACCCTACACACACACACACACACAACATTATCATCCTACCCTACACACACACACACACACAACATTATCATCCTACCCTACACACACACACACACACACAACACATTATCATCCTTATCATCCTACCCTACACACACACACACACACACAACATATCATCCTACCCCTACACACACACACACACACAACATTATCATCCTACCCTACACACACACACACACATTATCATCCTACCCTACACACACACACACACACATTATCATCCTACCCTACACACACAACATTATCATCCTACCTGCATTATCATCCTACATTATCCTACACACACACACACACACACAACATTATCATCCTACCCCACACACACACACACACACAAACATTATCATCCTACCCTACACACACACACACACATTATCATCCTACCCTACACACACACACACACAACATTATCATCCTACCCCACACACACACACACACAACATTATCATCCTACACACACACACACACACACAACATTATCATCCTACCCTACACACACACACACACATTATCATCCTACCCTACACACACACACACACACAACATTATCATCCTACCCACACACACACACAACATTATCATCCTACCCTACACACACACACACACACAATCATCCTACCCTACACACACAACATACCCTACACACACACACACACACATTATCATCCTACCCTACACACACACACACACACATTATCATCCTACCCTACACACACACAACATTATCATCCTACCCTACACACACACAACACAACATTATCATCCTACCCATTATCATCCTACCACACACACAACATTATCATCCTACCACACACACACACACAACATTATCATCCTACCCTACACACACACACACACAACAACATTATCATCCTACCCTACCACACACACAACATTATCATCCTACCCCACACACACACATCCTACACACACATTATCATCCTACCCTATCATCCTACCCTACACACACACAACATTATCATCCTACCCTACACACACACACACAATCCTACATTATCATCCCTACCCTACACACACACACACAACATTATCATCCTACCCTACACACACACACACAACATTATCATCCTACCCTACACACACAACATTATCCCTACACACACACACACATTATCATCCTACCCTACACACACACACACATTAACATCCTACCCTACACACACACAACATTATCATCCTACCCTACACACACACACACAACATTATCATCCTACCCTACACACAACATTATCATCCTACCCTACACACACAACACAACATTATCATCCTACCCTACACACACACACACACACACACACATTATCATCCTACCCTACACACACATTATCATCCTACCCTACACACACACATTATCATCCTACCCTTACACACCCTACACACACAACATTATCATCCTACCCTACACACACACACATTATCATCCTACCCTGCACACACAACATTATCATCCTACCACACACACACACATTATCATCCTACCCTACACACAACATTATCATCCTACCCTACACACACACATTATCATCCTACCCTACACACACAACATTATCATCCTACCCTACCCTACACACACACACACACAACATTATCCTATCCACACAACACACAACATTATCATCCTACCCTACACACACACACAACATTATCATCCTACCCTACACACACAACATTATCACACAACACACAACATTATCATCCTACCCTACACACACACACACAACATTATCATCCTACCCTACACACACACACATCCTACCCACACATTATCATCCTACCCTACACACACACACACAACATTATCATTATCATCCTACCCTACACACACACACACACACACATTATCATCCTACCCTACACACACACACACACAACATTATCATCCTACCCTACACACACACACACACAACATTATCATCCTACCCTACACACACACACACACAACATTATCATCCTACCCTACACACACACACACAACATTATCATCCTACCCTACACACACACACACAACAATATCATCCTACCCTACACACACACACACACAACATTATCATCCTACCCTACACACACACACACACACACATTATCATCCTACCCTACACACACACACACCTACCCTACACACAACATTATCATCCTACCCTACACACACACACACACAACATTATCATCCTACCCTACACACACACACACACAACATTATCATCCTACCCTACACACACACACACAACATTATCATCCTACCCTACACACACACACACACAACATTATCCTACCCCCCTTATCATCCTACCCTACACACACACACACATTATCATCCTACCCTACACACACACACACACAAACATTATCATCCTACCCTACACACACACACACACAACATTATCATCCTACCCTACACACACACACACACAACATTATCATCCTACCCTACACACACACACACACAACATTATCATCCTACCCTACACACACACACACAACATCATCCTACCCTACACACACACACACACAACATTATCATCCTACCCTACACACACACACACAACATATCATCCTACCCTACACACACACACACAACATTATCATCCTACCCTACACACACACACACACAACATTATCATCCTACCCTACACACACACACACACACACATTATCATCCTACCCTACACACACACACACACAACATTATCATCCTACCCTACACACACACACACAACATTATCATCCTACCCACACACAACATTATCATCACACACACACACACACATTATCATCCTACCCTACACACACACACACACAACATTATCATCCTACCCTACACACACACACACAACATTATCATCCTACCCTACACACACACACACACAACATTATCATCCTACCCACACACACACACACAACATTATCATCCTACCCTACACACACACACACACAACATTATCATCCTACCCTACACACACACAACACACCCTGCCACTGCACACACATTATCATCCTACCCACACACACACACACACACACACAACATTATCATCCTACCCTACACACACACACACACATTATCATCCTACCCACACACACACACACACACACACACATTATCATCCTACCCCACACACACACACACACACACACCATTATCATCCTACCCCCACACACACACACACACACACACACATTATCATCCTACCCCCCACACACACACACACAACATTATCATCCTACCCCCACACACACACACACACAACATTATCATCCTACCCCACACACACACACACACACACCATTATCATCCTACCCCCACACACACACACACACACACACACAACATTATCATCCTACCCTATACACACACACACACACACACACAACATTATCATCCTACCCTACACACGCACAACATTATCATTCATATAAGGAAATCAGTCAATTGAAATACATTAAATAGGCCCAAATCTATGGATTTCACATGACTGGGAATACATATATGCATCTGTTAGTCACAGATACCCTTTTTAAATGTAAAACAAATAAAAATAAAATGATGTAGGGGCATGGATCAGAAAACCAGCCCGTATCTGGTGTGACCACCACTTGCCCCTTGCTGTGCTACACATTTCCTTCTCATAGAGTTGATCAGGCTGTTGATTGTGGCCTGTGGAATGTTGTATGGAACATTTCTGTGATCTTTTATTTCAGCTCATGACCCATGGGACCAACACTTTTGCATTTGATATTTTTGTTCAGTATACATATATCAGTTGCTTTAAGTAACTGCTTATTCCATTGGTTAGCCTTCTTTTATATAACTAGTGAGCGGAGGTGGAGGAGAATGGCTGCAGCACTTGATCAGCAAATAGCAGTGAGTGGGAGTGTGTCCTGTTATAATCATGGAAAAGCTGGAGAAGATTTTCGACGGAGGTGTAGATTGAACGTAAAAGAGTTGCACACACACAACACACTCAATCCCACGTCACAATGTACAGAAAACGCATGCACCCACACAAGCACTCATACTGTGCGCACATACACCTACCTCTGTGGCCCCATGGCAAGGCTGTCGTCACTGATGCTCCATGTGTTACGAAACAAAAGGCCAAGGTCTCCACAGGCCTCTCTACCATTACTCACTCCTCTCAGAAAGGAAGCTGCCTGTTACATAGTGTGTTGCTTAGCTCTTCACTATTTCTAGCAATAGGAGGAAGGGGACGTGGGACATCTGTCTCCTAAAATATGAGCCCTGTCAAGGTGATTCTGCTTCATGACATGCAGGATATTTAGTGGTGACACATACTGCAGTGCAAATGACAAAGAAATCCTTGGTCAGTTGTCATGACACATCGCTCTATTGTTGTGCATTGCGGCTCTGCTTCTGTTGTCCTCAATCCACACTTATAGTCTGCCCACTTCAGAGCAAATCATGCCTGGCTGCAAAGACTACTTTGTTGTCCTGTATTTACTAGGGCTGGGAATTTCTAGGGACTTCGCCATATGATATCATCCCGATACTGTATTGTGATTCGATATTGTGATTTTATTGCGATTTGGTGTTCCAAACATATTGCTCACCATATGTCTGCTGGAGAGAGACGAGGGAACCCCCCATTACTAGTAGTTAGCCCAATGTGAGGACACTGGAGATTTGGCTTTGAAGCTGGCTTGGGAGTAGGCTTTTCACACTAACAAGTCTCTCTCTATCTCTGTACTGTACTTCAGTACAGTAGTTGAGTATTTGCATATCAAATTACTATGATAGTAATGGATGACAGGGAGTGTCTTTAAAAAAATGTTTTTATATGAAACACATGAAAGGCCTGTGCTCTTGGGAGAGACCAGCTGTTTTCACCATGCCCCCTAATTAGGAGACCCTAGTGTGTGTGTGTACATATATTTGATGTGTAAATTAGTAAGAGAACCAGACCTGGCTTCAAATACATTATCTAAGTATTTGTTATTTAAATACTTACTCTATGTATTTGATTATTTTCCATTAATGTGGTGCTGAATCAACTATCTGTATTAGGAGTATTTTTAAAACAATTTTATAAACAGCCTGCTATTTGAAACCATTTTCAAATACTTATTTCCCAATACTTTATTTCAAAACTCTAGGACCAAACTGACCTGGATTTTTATGCAAGGGAGTATTTGTATTTGAAAATACACTTGCCTGTGTATTTGAGTATTTTCAAATACACGCCGATACTTTCCAACTGTATTTCCAAATACATTCTAATATTCCACTAATTGTATCTTCAAAGGAAAAAAATCTAGAAATTCTTACTTTGAAATGTATTTAAAAGTCATTAAAAATAATTTAAATTGTATTTGAACCCCGGTCTGGAGAGAACACACTGCCTAATGACATGGTATATGACAGAAGCTTGCCTCTTTGTCATAGAGATGTCAAAGCCTGTCCCCATGTTCCCCTACATGTCAGCTGCAGAGCCCTGGGACATTCCCCCTTTAGTAGTTTCTTTCACACATTTAACAAGGATGTTACATATACAGTGCCTTCAGAACGCATTCATACCCCATTTTGTTGCATTCAAAATGGATTCTACAAATTAGAATTCACCCCATCTACACACAATACTCCATAATGACAAAGTGAAAACATGTTTTTTAATTTAAAATACAGAAATATTGAATTGACAAATATTCACAACACTGAGGCAATGCATGTTAGAATCACCTTTGGCAGCGATTATAGGTGAGTCTTTCTGGGTAAGTCTCTAAGAGCTTTGCACACCTGGATTGTACAATATTTGCACATTCTTCTTTTTAAAATTCTTCAAGCTTCGTCAAGTTGGTTGTTGATCATTGCTAGACAGGCATTTTCAAGTGTGCCATAAAATCGGCTTGAAATTCTAAGTCAACTAGAACGTGGAACATTCAACAGTCATCTTGGTAAGCAACTCAAATGCTTTGTAGTCAGGATTTTTTTGTTGTTGCAGTTTTACTTTAGTACCTTATTGCAAACAGGATGCATGTTTTGGAATATCTTTATTCTGTACAGGCTTCCTTTTCACTCTGTCATTTAGGTTAGCATTCTTGAGTAACTACAATTTTGTTGATCCATCTTCAGTTTTCTCCTATCACAGCCATTAAACTCGGTAACTGTTTTAAAATCACCATTGGCCTCGTGAAATCCCTGGGCGGTTTCCTTCCTCTCCGGCAACTGAGTTAGGAAGGACACCTGTATCTTTGTAGTGACTGGACGTATTGATACACCATCAAAATTGCATTTAATAACTTCACCATGCTCAAAGGGATATTCAATGTCTGCTTTAAAAAAGTTTACCCATCTACCAATCGGTGTCTTACTTTGCAAGCCATTTATTTATTTATTTCACCTTTATTTAATCAGGTAGGGTAGTTGAGAACAAGTTCTCATTTACGAGCATTGGAAAACCTCCCTGGTCTTACTGGTTGAAATTCACTGTTCAACTGCGGGACCTTACAATTATCTATATGTGTGGGGAAACGGATGTGGAAGTAATTCAAAAAATCATGTTACACTATTATTGCACATGCAACTTGTGTGACTTAAGCAAAGTTTTACTCCTGAACTTATTTAGGCTTGCCATAACAAAGGGGTTGAATACTTATTGACTCGAGACATTTCCACTTTTCATTTTTAGTTCATTTTTAAAAATTAAAAAACACAATTCCACAATTCCACTGACATTATGGGGTTGTGTGTGAGGCCAGTAACGCACAATCTCAATTGAATACATTTTAAATTCTGGTTGTAACACATTTCTTGGGAGAAAAAAGTAAAGGGATGTTAATACTTTCTAAAGGCACTGTATTGTGATGTTTCCATAAGCAAATCCTCTTGTTTAAAGGGATACTTCGGGATTTTGAAAATGAGGTGCTTTATCTACTTCCCCTGAGTCCGATGTGTGTAGTTTGAAGGAAGTTGCTAACAAGCATTAATTGGCGCAATGACTTGAAGCAGATACCCATAGACTTCCAGTCATTGTGCTAACTCTATTTAGCATTGTCTCGAGGAAACTACCTCTAACATACTGGACACAGAGATACACATTTTATCCACAAATTAATCTGACTCTGGTTAAGTAGATAAAGGGTCTAATGGCTAAAATCCCAAAGTATCCCTTTAAGCAAATAAGGTGTCACTGAGTTTTTTTGCCTTGGGCATCTCGAGCATTATTAAGAATTGGTTCTCAACTGACTCGCCTAGCTAAATAAACGCTAAATTAGCTGCACAAACAAAGAATAAGCTTGATGGGTCCAAAACGAAAGGCATATGTCGCCCCCAAAAATGAGGTAGGGGCCCACAATCTTAATTCTATCTTATTTTAAGTTTCTGGAATTTATTCTGTAACCAATGTTCTGTGGTTTCAGCTGGGTAAGGAAGAAACACACTGCAACGGAGCCTCTGGTGCCCATGCCCCCTAGTGCTGATCGGAGGGACGCGTGGCGTAGCATGACCGTACTGCCCTACCTGGAGCACCTGCATGGCTACGCCGACCAGGACGACGAGGATGACGACGAACTCTTCTACGGAGACGGAGAGATCATCTACTCTCAGGGTTTCACTATGACAGGTGAGAGGCGGAGGGATGGAGATCGATTTGAGAGGTGGAGCGATAGAGAAATGGAGAAGAATCTTTGATTTCTGAACTTTACAGCTGGTAGGCAGATAAGGTACAAACAACATAAATACAGTATGTTATTGTTACAACAGCATTATGTTGGTGGAGGCTTCAAGTAAAGTGTTCCCTGGACAATAGTGTCAACTGTGCATTACATCCATGAGAATATTAAACATCTACAGTTGAAGTCGGGAAGTTTACATACACCAGTTTTTCACAACATCTATTCCTAGATTTTCCAGCTTTTCTTTGTTTCATCACATTCCCAGTGGGTCAGAGGTTTACATACACTCAATTAGTATTTGGTAGCATTGCCTTTAAATTGTTTAACTTGGGTCAAATGTTTTGGGTAGTCTTCCACAAGCTTCCCACAATAAGTTGGGTGAATTTCCTCCTAACAGACCTGGTGTAACTGAGTCAGGTTTGTAAGCCCCCTTGCTCGCACACGCTTTTTCAGTTCTGCCCACAAATGTTCTATATGATGAGGTCAGGGCTTTGTGATGGCCACTCCAATACCTTGACTAACTTGTCCTTAAGCCGTTTTGCCACAACTTTGGAAGTATGCTTGGGGTCATTGTCCATTTGGAGGACCCATTTTCAACCAAGCTTTAACTTCCTGACCGATGTCTTGAGATGTTGCTTCAATAAATCCACATTTTCTTTCCTCATGACGCCATCTATTTTGTGAAGTGCAACAGTCCCTCCTGCAGCAAAGCATCCCCACAACATGATGCTGCCACCCCCGTGCTTCACGTTTGGGATGGTGTTCTTCGGCTTGCAAGCGCCTCCCTTTTTCCTCCAAACATAAGGATGGTCATTATGGCCAAACAGTTCTATTTTTGTTTCATCAGACCAGAGGACATTTCCCCAAAAAGTATGATCTTTGTCCCCATGTGCAGTTGCAAACCGTAGTCTGGCTTTTTTATGGTGGTTTTGGAGCAGTGGCTTCTTCCTTGCTGAGTAGCCTTTCAGGTTATGTTGATTATAGGACTTGTTTTTACTGTGGATATAGATACTTTTGTATCCGTTTCCTCCAGTATCTTCACAATGTCCTTTGCTGTTGTTCTGGGATTGATTTGCACTTTTCACACCAAAGTACGTTCATCTCTAGGAGACAGAACGCGTCTCCTTCCTGAGCGGTATGACGGCTGCGTGGTCCAATGGTGTTTATACTTGCTTACTATTGTTTGTACAGATGAAAATGGTACCTTCAGGCATTTGGAAATTGCTCCCGAGGATGAACCAGACTTGTGGAGGTCTACAATGTTTTTTTCCTGAAGTCCTGATTTCTTTTGATTTTCCCATAATGTCAAGCAAAGAGGCACTGAGTTGGAAGGTAGGCCTTGAAATACATCCACAGGTACACCTCCAATTGACTCAAATGATGTCAATTAGGATATCAGAATCTTCTAAAGCCATGACATAATTTTCTTGAATTTTCCAAGCTGTTTAAAGGCACAGTCAACTTGGTGTATGTAAACTTCTGACCCACAGGAATTGTAATACAGTGAATTATAAGTGAAATAATCTGTCTGTAAACAATTGTTGGAAAAATGACTTGTCATGCACAAAGTAGATGTCCTAAGATGAGGGGGGGTGCATATTTGTAAACAACAGCTGGTGCATGAAATCTGAGGAAGTCTAGATTTTGCTCGCCTGAAATAGATTGCTGGCCACGCTACTTGCCTAGAGTTTTCAGCTATACTTATCGTGGCTGTTTATTTACCACCACAGACAGATGCTGGCACTAAGGCCGCACTCAGTCAGCTGTATAAGGAAATAAGCACACAGGATACCACTCACCCAGAGGCGGCGATCCTAGTGGCCCGGAGACTTTAATGCAGGGACACTTAAATCAGTTCTACCAAATTTCTATCAACATGTTAAATGTGCAAGCAGAGGGGAACAAAATTCTAGATCACCTGTACTCCACACACAGAGACGCGTACAAAGCTCTCCCTTGCCCTCCATTTGGTAAATCCTACCACAACTCTATCCTCCTGATTCCGGCTTACAAGCAAAAATTAAAGCAGGAAGCACCAGTGACTCGGTCTATAAAAAAGTGGTCAGATGAAGCAGATGCCTAACTATAGGACTGTTTTGTTATCACAGACTGGAACATGTTCTGCGTTTCTTCCGATGGCATTGAGGAGTACACCACATCAATCACTGGCTTTATCAGTAAGTGCATCGAGGACGTCGTCCCCACAGTGACTGTACGTACATACCCCAATCAGAAGCCATGGATTACAGGCAACATTCACACTGAGCTAAAGGGCAGAGCTGTCGCTTTCAAGGTGCGGGACTCTAACCCGGGAGCTTACAAGAAATCCTGCTATGCCCTGCGACGAACCATCAAACAGGCAAAGCGTCAATATAGAGCTAAGATTGCATCGTATTACACCAGCTCGGACACTTGTCTTATGAGGCAGGGCTTGCACACTATTACAGACTACAAAGGGAAGCACAGCCGCAAGCTGCCTAGTGACATGAGCCTGCCAGAAGAGCTAAGTCACTAATATGCTCGTTTCAAGGCAAGCAACACTGAGGCATGCATGAGAGCATCAGCTGTTCTTGATGACTGTGTTCACGCTCTCCGTAGCCGACGTGAGTAAGACCTTTTAAACGACTGCATGGCCAGGCACGACTCCAACACCATCATTAAGTTTGCAGACGACACAACAGCCTGATCAACGACGAGACAGCCTATAGGGAGGAGGTCAGAGACCTGGCCGGGGTTCCAGAATAACAACCTATTCCTCAACGTAACCAAGACTAAAGAGATGATTGTGGACTACAGAAAAAAGAGGACCTCTTTCTCTTCTCTGCCACCTTTTGTTCATGTCACAAATCCACAGACACACACAGGGGAGTAAGTGGCTTCTCTCCAGCCTGATTTAGTAATTAGTCATCTCTGGGTAGACTAGATGATAATGGGAGGTGATTGTCTGTGGATTTCGTTCTGTTCGGTCTCCATTTGTTTTTTCCTCATCCTCCCATTTCTCTTTCATAATAATCTGATGTAACCAGTAGCCAGACGCTTATCTAGTGCAGGAGAGGAGACCGCCAGGTCTGGTGGAGTCAAGGGAATGCTGCTGACATTGTGCACTGCACTACGACCTACTAAGGATCCACACCATGACACAAATGTCAATGTTTTGTGGAGTTATGAAAAAAAAGTTGAAGTACTATGTAGGTAAGGGGTGAAAAGCAGAAAGTCCGGGTAGCCGTTTGGTTAACTGTTCAGCAGTCTTATGGCTTTGGGGTAGAAGCGTTTTTGTACCAGACTTGGTGCTCCGGTACCACTTGCTGTGCAGTAGCAGAGAGAACAGACTGACTTTGACCATTTTTAGGGCTTCCTCTGACACTGCCTCCTATAGAGGTCCTGGATGGCAGGGAGTTCGGGCCCAGTGATTTACTGGGCCATACGCATTACCCTCTGTAGCAACTTGCGGTCGGATGCCGAGCAGTTGCCATACCAAGCGCTGATGCAGCCATTCAAGATGCTCTTAATGGTGCAGTTGTAGAACTTTTGAGGATTCTTCGAGGGCCCATGACAAATCTTTTCAGCCTCCTGAGGGGGAAGGGGCATTGTCGTGCCCTCTTTACGACTGTGTTGGTGTGTTTGGACCATGATAGGTCCTTGGTGATGTGAACACGGGGGAACTTGAAGCTCTTGATCGTCTCCATTACTGTCCTGTCGATGTAAATGGGGGTGTGTTTTGCCTTTTGTTTCCTGTAGTCCACAATAAGCTAATTTTGTCTTGCTGGTGTTGAGGGAGAGGTTGTTGTTCTGGCATCACACTGCCAGGTCTCTGACCTCCCTGTAGGCTGTCTCATCATCGTCAGTGATCAGTTCTACTCCTGTTGTTTTGTCAGCAAAGTTAATGTTGGTTTTGGAGTCATGTGCGGTCACACAGTCGTGGGCAAACAGGGACTGCAGGAGGGGGCTAAGAGGGTCAGCGCTGCGAATGTGTTGTTGCCTAGCCTCAGCATCCTGTCAAATTCTATTATCCAATTGCAGAGGGAGTTTAATCCCAGGGTCCTTATTAGTGAGCTTGGAGGGCACTATGGTGTTGAACGCTGTGCTGTAGTCAATGAACAGCATTCACGTGTAGGTGTTATTTTTGTCCAGGTGGGAATGGGCAGTGTGGCGTACGATAGAGATGGTGTCATCTGTGGATCTGTTGGGTAGGTATGCGAATTCGAGTGGGTCCAGGGTGTCTGGGATGATGGCGTTGATATGGGCAATGACCATCCTTTCAAAGCATTTCATGACTGTAGATGGGATTGCTACAGGTGATTAGTAATTTAGACAGTGTTCTTGGGCACAGGGACTATGGTGGTCTGCTTGAAACATGTAGGTGTTACAGACTAGGTCAGGGTTAGGTTGAAAATGTCAAGACACTTGCCAGTTGGTCGGCGCATGCTCAGAGTACACATCCTGGTAATCTGTCTGACCCTGTTGCCTTGTGAATGTTAACTTGTTTAAAGGACTTATTCACATCGGCTATGGAGAGCGTGATCACACAGTCAGCCGGAAGAGCTGGTGCTCTCATGCATGGTTCAGTGTTGCTTGCCTTGAAGCAAGCATAGATGGCATTTAGTTAGTCTGGTAGGCTTGTGTCACTGGGAAGCTCGCGGCTCTGTTTCCCTTTGTAATCTGTGATAGTTTGCAAGCCCTGCCACATCTGACGAGTTTAGTAATCACTGTTTTGATGTCTAGAAGCTATTTTCGGTCATTTGAAACGATGGGAGATTTTATTTATTTTATATATATTTTTAAAACCCTTCAAAAAAAGAAATGTCCCCTTTTCAGGACCCTGTCCTTTCAAAGATAATTCTTAAAATCCAAGTAACTTCACAGATCTTTATTGTAAAGGGTTTAAACACTGCTTCCCATGCTTGATAGAGGCTGGACTGAGGGCTTGTAAGCCTATTGTAAGGCAGGTCCTCACCAGACATCACCTGCAACAACGTCGGTTATGGGCACAAACCCACCGCCGCTGGACCAGACAGGACTGGCAAAAAGTGCTCTTCACTGACGAGTTGCAGAATTGTCTCACCAGGGGTGATGGTCAGATTTGTGTTTATCATCGAAGGAATGAGCGTTACACCGAGGCCTGTACTCTGGAGTGGGATTAATTTGGAGGTGGAGGGTCCGTCATGGTCTGGGGCGGTGTGTCACAGCATCATCAGACTGAGCTTGTTGTCATTGCAGGCAATCTCAATGCTGTGCGTTACAGGGAAGACATCCTCCTCCCTCATGTGGTACCCTTCCCGCAGGCTCATCCTGACATGACCCTCCAGCATGACAATGCCACCAGCCATACTGCTCGTTCTGTGCGAGATTTCCTGCAAGACAGGAATGTCAGTGTTCTGCCATGGCCAGTGAAGAGCCTGGAACTCAGGTCTGGGACCTGTTGGATTGGAGGGTGAGGGCTTGGGCCATTCCCCCAGACATGTCTGTGAACTTGCAGGTGCCTTGGTGGAAGAGTGGGGTAACATATCACAGAAAGAACTGACGAATCTGGTGCGGTCCATGAGGAGGAGATGCAAATCAAATCAAATCGAATTTTATTTGTGACATACACATGGTTAGCAGATGTTAATGCGAGTGTAGCGAAATGCTTGTGCTTCTAGTTCCGACAATGCAGTGATAACCAACAAGTAATCTAACTAACAATTCCAAAACTACTGTCTTATACACAGTGTAAGGGGATAAAGAATATGTACATATGGATATATGAATGAGTGATGGTACAGGGCGGCATACAGTAGATGGTATCGAGTACAGTGTATACATATGAGATGAGTATGTAGACAAAGTAAACAAAGTGGCATAGTTAAAGTGGCTAGTGATACATGTATTACATAAGGATGCAGTCGATGATATAGAGTACAGTATATACGTATGCATATGAGATGAATAATGTAGGGTAAGTAACATTATATAAGGTAGCATTGTTTAAAGTGGCTAGTGATATATTTACATTTTCCCATCAATTCCCATTATTAAAGTGGCTGGAGTTGGGTCAGTGTTCAATGACAGTGTGTTGGCAGCAGCCACTCAATGTTAGTGGTGGCTGTTTAACAGTCTGATGGCCTTGAGATAGAAGCTGTTTTTCAGTCTCTCGGTCCCAGCTTTGATGCACCTGTACTGACCTCGCCTTCTGGATGATAGCGGGGTGAACAGGCAGTGGCTCGGGTGGTTGATGTCCTTGATGATCTTTATGGCCTTCCTGTAACATCGGGTGGTGTAGGTGTCCTGGAGGGCAGGTAGTTTGCCCCGGTGATGCGTTGTGCAGACCTCACTACCCTCTGGAGAGCCTTACGGTTGAGGGCGGAGCAGTTGCCGTACCAGGCGGTGATACAGCCCGCCAGGATGCTCTCGATTGTGCATCTGTAGAAGTTTGTGAGTGCTTTTGGTGACAAGCCGAATTTCTTCAGCCTCCTGAGGTTGAAGAGGCGCTGCTGCGCCTTCTTCACGACGCTGTCAGTGTGAGTGGACCAATTCAGTTTGTCTGTGATGTGTATGCCGAGGAACTTAAAACTTGCTACCCTCTCCACTACTGTTCCATCGATGTGGATAGGGGGGTGTTCCCTCTGCTGTTTCAGTTTCACGCGAATGCTGCCATCAATCCACGGTTTCTGGTTAGGGAATGTTTTTATCGTTGCTATGGGAACGACATCTTCAACGCACGTTCTAATGAACTTGCACCCCGAATCAGCGTATTCGTCAATATTTTTATCTGACGCAATACGAAACATGTCCCAGTCCACGTGATGGAAGCAGTCTTGGAGTGTGGAGTCAGCTTGGTCGGACCAGCGTTGCAGTACTTAATGCAGCTGGTGGCCATACCAAATACTGACTGTTACTTTTGATTTTGAACCCCCCACATGTCAACATGTTCTGCCTGTGTTGAATCTTGTTATGTTCATACAAATATTTACACATGTTAAGTTTGCTGAAAATAAATGCAGGTGACGGTGAGGATGTTTTTTTTTTTCCTGAGTTTTATATTTATTTTAAAAAACATCCTCTCACTGTCAACTGCATTTATTTTCAGCAAATTTAACATGTTATGTTCATACAAATATTTACACAAGAAAAAAAATAATGAAAAAAAATAATGAAAAAAAGCTCAGTCCGATGACGCTGTAACACACCGCCCCAGACCATGACGGACCCTCCGCCTCCAAATCAATCCCCTCTGTCGCTGTTATTTGATTAGAACAGGGCTCTCCATCCCTGTTCCTGGAGAGCAATCCACCTGTAGTTTTATTTTTGCTCCAACCCCTGTTTTAACTATCCCGTTTCAGTTTGTCAACCAGGTAATTATTAGGTTCGGATGGGTAGATTAGGATTTGATCGAAGACCTACAGGATGGTAGCTCTTCGGGGACAGGGTTGGAGAGCCCTGGATTAGATGATCATCCCAGATCTGTCCTCAGGAGGATATTGAATTGTCCCAGGTGTTATCTATATACTGTCAAGTGAGTGAGTCCGTCCGTCTCTCTGGAAGAGCTGGTCAGTCTATCTGTAATTGCATCAGCCCAGTGAGTGTGAGCTGGCTGCTACTATGGACCAGTAAATCACTTTGCCCCAGCTGAGATTAGTGATTGGACAAGGTCATCGCTGAGAGGAGTCTGGAAGAGGAGGGAGCAGATGAAGTTGAGTACCTCATGCTCTGAGAATGTCCATGGACATGGTTGTTGGGTTCATTTCCACTGTCCTTAGTAGAACTCTTTTTCTCTCTGTCTGTAACTTTCTGTGATGTGTACATATTTATATGGATTATTGATTTATTTACCTTTTGCATTGATGACATTGGTTTAGCATTGGTCATTTCTCACATTCTAACAGTTTGTCATAGTAATATAGTATAGCAGTAGCTAATGCCTGAAGGTAGACTTATATTTGCTGTCTTGTACAAATGTTGTAACATAAGGTGCTAGAAGCGCTCAATAAGTCCTCGACCAACCTCTGCTAATTACTGCATGCTGTTGGTGTCGTGGGTCCGGTTAGAGACACGGTATAGTCATTCTTGGCCCACTGTTAAAGCCCTAGGCACCGGCTGTGATGTAGGATACATTACACAGTATGTATTTCAAGACTATAGCAACTATGCGTTTCACTCAAAGCGACAGGGATCCAGTATTGAATTAATACAAAAAGCCCATCAGGCATATTATATCAAAAGATAAGATGGAAACGGGGAAGATTAGATTGTATGGCATCTAAGACCACACAGCTATTTGCCTGTTTTTAATGACTCATTCTAGTATGGGTTAGTTTTGGGTTAATGTTTTACTTTTTCCTATTGACTGCAGTGATTCGCCTACCTGAGTCATAATATAGAAGATTGGCCAAATCACCTCCTCTCTTATAACCACTGTGAAGTTCAAAACACTAAATCAGCCATTCCTAGCCATTCTGTCTTCTTAGAGATAATAATAATATAATATATGCCATTTAGCAGACGCTTTTATCCAAAGCGACTTACAGTCATGTGTGCATACATTCTACGTATGGGTGGTCCCGGGGATCGAACCCACTACCCTGGCGTTACAAGCGCCATGCTCTACCAACTGAGCTACAGAAGGACCATATAGAAGGACAGATAAGAAGGGATGGAAATTGTTTTCATTAGCTTTTTTTTTATTATATTGGTTTTCAAGGAGATTACATTATTTATCTTTCCACAATAGACAGTTATGGGCTTGTTTGAACTGTGGTAATGTTTCCAATCGGTCCATAACCAATTACATGAGGACAGCATGCAGAGAGAGTATCCATCATTCTTTTCATTTTTTTTTCTTTCAATTCACTATTTCCTGGCAGTCTTTTATGAAGTGATTTGTCTGCCTTGGCTTCTTGGTCATTGTGTGTTGCCAATTAAAGTTAAGTCAATTTAAACCGGAATCTTGTTTATGTTCAGAGTACATTTTATTCCCTACTCTCCTCTTTAAAGGGAAGCACAAAAATATTTATTTGTATTTTTGATTTGATTCACCATTGCTTCCTCTTGGGTGTCCTGTTGAGGATATTTTGCGAAATTATACCCACTACCCTTAAGAGTCCGACCGATATATCGGTTCACCGATATAATCTGCCAATATTGGCCTTTTACTTCCCATAACGGTATCGGACGATAAATCCACCGATAACCAACATTTAATAAATAGGATGAAAAAAGGGAATCTTATGCTTATCTGAACACTTGCAGTCATTCTCATGTTATTAATTTCACAATGTAAGAAATCAACATTTGAAGCATATTTATTGGACAATTGCTGGTTTTGGATGGCAATTTATAAGAATTCTGTGTGGAAAACATACACTTTTTAATTTCTCTGACATAAAATAGAATATCAGCAGATATGTCAGTATCGGTAAGTTTGTCCCCCCAAAAATGGGTAGCGGACCAGATTTTTTTTTTTTAATAATTTTTTCCCCCCTCACTCATTGGAGTCTATTTGCTCTCTGACATGCTGGAGCTGTTTAAATTTGGAAAATAGGGCTTTAAAATAACCGGAATCACAGCGGGCAATGCCTGTTGGGAGGCTGTTTTGCGAGAAAGGTGAACAACTGTGTGTGTGTGTAGTGGAACAACGGTGTGATAGAAATGTTCATTAGAATTTGTATCTGTCATATAGTAGTAGTCTGTTTTTTTTTTCTTGCCCCCAGTCTGAGCCTCCTATACTGCACACCACTCACTTCTGTATTTTCTCTCTGTCTCTCATATATATATTCCTCTTACGGTTGAAGCGTTCTTAAGCAATTTAAGAACTCCTAAAGGATTTGTATGTGTTTAGGGATGCGTAGTACATGTTTGCTACTCATTTAGTGCATAGAAACCACCCCAGCAGCACCCACTCATACTGTGCAACAATGCAACCCATTATAGAGGGAGCACAGCTTGACTGCATTAGAGAGGTGAGGTGTTTTAGAGAAAGAGAGGGAGGTGTATGTATGGCCTGGGGTGTATTTGACGTCAAACGTCCTAGTTTGTGACCCCGGCGTCAGCCTTGTGCTCATTTTGTGCATACTCACACACACCACCACGTATTTCAATTATTTCCGGAAACATAAACACCCCCCTCTCACCGGCTCCATGAGCAGCAGTTCAAAATCGCCGATTAGAGAGTAGCGAGTGTTTAAGTTGCCATGGCAACTAGGTGAGTCATCCTACTGCAGTTCGTTAAGTCACTCCCCCTTCCTCCGCCGCTCTCTCTCCTCCCTCTCTTTATGCTCTGACACTATGATTCTACCTGTTCTTTTGTCACCTTTGCTGTTGTCAGAAAGGGGGTGACAGGCACAGGTCTTCACAGGTTAGCCATTGTTGGAGTAAAGGGGAGGAGAGGTGCTGTGAGGGGGAGGTTAATGAGAGCGAGCCCGGTGTCGCTGTGCTGCCTTTGATTACATATTTATAGCCCAGGCTAATCAGTAAGCCCAGTGTCGACAGCTTCACAGGGGGTTTAGCGGGAGAGCGAGGGCCCAGTCAGACTTCATTTAGCTGGTGTTCAATTACTGAGAGTGCCGGAAGCACTTTGATTTCTGATTGAACAAGTCTAATAATGTGCAGATGTTAATTATGGTGATTGTCGTTATGACCGGGGTTTTAGTCATCTTTTGCCTGGTGAACCTGTGTGCATAAATCAGGGTGACTTCATCACCCCATTCATGAAAGGTCATGATTAATGATTATTAATGTCATGTAGTTTGCTTTGAGAAAATTTAGTTTTCTTTTCCTTTTTCAACTTGTGTGTTTTACTAACCTGTTGCACACTTTATCTTGGTTCCTGGAGCAACATATCACTGAGATTTGTCATGTTCTGCTCTCTATAATGAAGCGAAACCAGTTCAGACAAGAAACGCGACTATTTGCATCATCTGAGATGGCAGCAAACATTTCTTACCTTATGACAGTCTATTTAAGTTGACAAGTTCTGTACAAACATCCTAACTAGGCAATCTGGGAAGAAGGGCCTTGGTCAGGGAGGTGACCAAGAACCGAATGGTCACTCTGACAGAGCTCTAGAGTTCCTCTGTGGAGATGGGAGAATCTTCCAGAAGGACAACCATCTCTGCAGCACTCCACCAATCAGGCCTTTTATGGTAGAGTGGCCAGACGTAAGCCACACTAGAGTAAAAAGAACATGACAGCCCGCTTGGAGTTTGCCAAAAGGCACCTCAAGGACACAGACCATGAGAAACAAGATTCTCTGGTCTGTTGAAATCAAGATTGAACTATTTGGCCTGAATACCAAGCGTCACATCTGGAGGAAACCTACGTTAAAGCATGGTGGTGGCAGCATCATGCTGTGTGTTTTTTTTTTTTTCAGCAGTAGGGACTGGTATACCAGTCAGGATCGAGAGAAAGATTAACGGAGCAAAGTACAGAGGTCCTTGATGAAAACCTGCTCCAAAGCGCTCAGGACCTCCAACTGAGGTGAAGTTCACCTTCCAACAGGACAACGACCCTAAGCACACAGCCTAGACAATGCAGGAGTGACTTTGGGACAAGTCTCTGAATGTTCTTGAGTGGCCCAGCCAGAGCCTGGACATGAACTCGATCTAATATCTCTGGAGAGACCTGAAAATAGCTGTGCAGCAACGTTCTCCAACCAACTTGACAATGCTCGAAGAGGATCTGCAGACCAGATTGGGAGGAACTCCCCAAATACAGGTGTGCTAAGCTTGTAGTGTCATACCCAAGAGACTCTAGGCTGTAGTCGCTGCCAAGGTTGCATCAACAAAGTACTGAGTAAAGGGTCTGAATACTTATGTACATGTGATCTTTCTATCTATACATACAGTTGAGGTTGGAGTCAATTTAAATTAATTTTTCAACCATTCCACCAATTTCTTAACAAACTATAGTTTTGGCAGTTTGTTTAGGACACTTACTTTGTGCATGACCGCAAGTCATTCTTCCAAAAATGTGTTTAGACAGATTATTTCACTTATAATTCACAGAAAAAAAAAATGTCATCCTTGGGAGCAATTTCCAAACGCCTGAAGGTACCACGTTCATCTGTACAAACAATAGTACGCAAGTATAAACACCATGGGACCATGCAGCCGTCATACCGCTCAGGAAGGAGACTCGTTCTGCCTCCTAGAGATGAACGTACATTCGTGCGAAATGTGCCAATCCCAGAACAACAGCAAAGGACCTTGTGAAGATGCTGGAGGAAACAGGTACAAAAGTATCTATATCCACAGTAAAACAAGTTCTATATCGACAACCTGAAAGGCCGCTCAGCAAGGAAGAAGCCACTGCGCCAAAACCGCCATAAAAAAGCCAGACTATTGTTTGCAACTGCACATGGGGATAAAGATTGTGCTTTTTGTAGAAATGTCCTCTGGTCTGTTTGGCCATAAGGATCATTGATTGTTATGTTGGGAGGAAAATGGGTGAGGATTGGAAGCTGAAGAACACTATCCCAACTGTGAAGCATGGGTGTGGCAGCACCATGTTGTGGGGGTGCTTTTCTGCAGAAGGGACTGGTGAACTTTACAAAATGGATGGCATCATGAGGAGGGAAATTATGTGGATATATTTTAGACACGTCTCTACATCAACTGCGTGAATCAGGCCTTCATGGTCAAATTTCTGCAAAGAGGCCGCTACAAAAAGATACCAATCAGAAGAAGAGGCTTGCGCCAAGAAACACGAGCAATGGACCGGTGGAAGTCTTTTTTTTTTTTTTTTTTTTTTTGTCTGAGTCCGAATTTGCGATTTTTGGTTCCAACCGCTGTCTTTGAGACGCAGAGTTGGTGAACGTATGTTCTCTGCATGTGTGGTTCCCACCGTGACGCATGGAGGAGGTGTGGAGGCGCTTTGCTGGTGACACTCGGTCTGTGGTTTTATTTGGAATTCAAGGCACACTTAACCAGCATGTCTACCACAGCATTCTGCAGCGATATGCATCCCTTCTGGTTTGCTCTTAGTGGGACTATCATTTGTTTTTCAATACAAAACCTAGGAGGCTCATGGTTCTCACCCACTTCCATAGACTTACACGATAATTATGACAACTTCTGGAGAAATTACACCCACCTATCAGAGCACTTGCAGCATGAACTGAAATGTTGTCCACCCAATCAAAGGATCAGATAATTAATCTAATACTGAAAGCATAAGCTACAGGTAGCTAGCACTGCAGTGTATAAAATGTGGTGAGTATTTGACTCAGAGAGGGAAAGACCATAGTTGAACAAATTGAATTCCTTAAGAGGAAATTGAAATTGAATTCCTTAATTTTCCTCAAGAGGGAAATGGAGATTTTTTTTTTTTTTTTCAGTTTCACTTAACGTTACTTAGCTAGCAAATGCAGCTAGGTAGTCTAGCTTACTGAAGGAATCCCTCTGTTTGAGCAGGGTGTATGTTAGCTCACTGGCTTTGACTTTCCAACACAATGTAAGCTTTTGGTATTACAAATATATTGCCACGAGGCCCGCTGGTGTAACCGCTTACTGACTGTACACTAACGTTGATGTAGGCTGTGTAGCGGTTCTGTTTGGAAAGGTGTTTATTTTATTTTTTTGCCTGGTCACATACAGCTGACGTGTTGTCCACACATGAAGAGAAAAGGTGAGAGGATAAGAATGCATAGAGTGAATACAACGTGGCTGCTATGATCAGTGGTGTATTCATCCACCGATTCTGTTGAAAAATGTTTCTTAAACGAAATTAAACGGGATGAAAATGACTGAATTTGTCCAATCGAAATTAATTTGCAAGCTAGATGCAGGCAAGATTGTGCAAGGCAGTATATAATGTCTGTCACTGTGTGACCTCCTTATTTCTCTTTCGACCTGGTGTGCGTGTTCCTACGTTGTAAACTTTCATTCATAGGCTCGGTTGTGGCAACCTCATGATGGGTATAGGGAGAATTTGAGTATCTTGTAGTAGCCTAAACCTATCCATGTTACATTGAACTGGGTGAATGGAATATGAATGACAGTCATCCAATATGCTGTAATAGAAATAAGACCATGCTCATGAAAAAACATTTGTCCTCACTTATCTTAAACGACACTGACCGCCACTGCGTAACATTTGGTAGGCTATGTATTGTATAACAGCGCAATCATTTTTAATTCAGGTTTTTCTTTCGGGCTTGGGCTCATATATAGGCATATGCATAATCTCTGATATTCGTATGGGTGTTCTACATGCAATGTCTTAATTTAAGGCCTGTTGAATGAATCATCACCGTAGAAAGCGCTGTCCATTTCATTGTGTTTGGCTTTGAAACAACATCTACAACAACCATGTTTTCCATTCAGATCCATCCAACCTGTTGTTGATCTTCTTTCTTCAAATTGATAATCACAGATGTAACAAAATGTAGCCTAGTGGTGAGTAAAAAAAAAAAGCATGATACTGTTTTGATAAGTGTTTGATGTGATTCTAGATTGCATTTGCATTAACCTCAGAGTGGTTAGAGGGACAATAGAGCCCTGAGTGTCAGGCCATTAGTAACCTGACGTTCATTAGTGAATTTAATAGGCCGACTACCAACACATTCTTGAGTCACGTGGTTTTTGACTGCAGTCATGACTCCCGGTGTGGTGGCAATACTGTCACGCAACAGCCCTAACTCAACTCCCGGACATAGAAGCATAGTCTTGGACTAAAAAACAGGACTCGTGAGAATACTGTTCGTGTCTGGAGGATTTGATTTGGCAAGTGGATCCAAATGTGCTCAGTCACTACTCAAGCTAAAGCACACCTCACCTTAGTTTTGCAAGACTTTTGCAACTTTAGAAGAACTGCATCTTAAATTTAATAAAGGTCTCCCAACAGTTTTTGCCTGTCTACAAACTTTCTTCAAGGCTGCTCAGTGCTCACCTCCCCCATTATCTCGGGTCACTCTGACCTGTTACTAACAGTGTGGAGGAGAAACGTCCTCCTAGACCTAGATACTTATCTGACAATGATTTAAGGGCATTTTTTCATTTCCACCTAATGGTTTGGGGAGAGTAAGCTGATCCCAGATCTGTGCATAAAGCTGACTTCCACCAGGAGTCTAACCTGATGGCTGACAGCGTATGTTTCCCTGAGTCAGCTTAGACCACTGACTTGCAACCTCTAATTCTCGTCTCTGTGTTCTCTCCCCAGGTCGGGTGCATGAGGATGGGCTGGAGCAGAACGGGCACCAGGGGGGTTGTGTGGGGCCGGGGCTGGGGCTGGGGCTCAGGACCCTATGTGTGAACGGCACGGAGACAGACCAGGACCACTACCCAACCACCAGCAGGACCAGGTCTCGATCAGAACGCCTCTCCTCCTCCTCCTCCTCCAACCCCTCACGCAAAGGAGTGTCCACCTACAGCCGCATCCGCAAGCTGTCCAACTGCAAGCAGCAATGAGGGCAGCCCCTGGACCCCCAGCCCTGAACACATATACTGGACAGGTGAGTAGGAGGAGGCATTGGGGGAGTGTTTAACAGCTGTACAATATGGTGTAGTTTAGACATTGTGGCATCCCTGTGACCTTCAGATGATAATGCTACTAAATCCAAGTAAGCTAACATTTTTATCAATTTAACTGAGATGACATACTCCTTTGATCCCCTCCTGAAACCTACAGCTAATTGTATAGAAAAAAAAAAGCAAATGGAAGTAAGATTCTGCCTGGTGTAATTACGCATGTGTGCCTTGATTGCCTTCCAAGCTGCTCTCAAGGTTAAAAAAAACACAGGCCTGAGGAGTCTAATTATGGAGCCGAACAGTAGAGTGGTGTCTCCAGGGAGGGAGAGGAGAGGAGAGGGGAGGAAGGCTCGGTTATTGGAGAGGCAGGATTGGGCTGGTTGACGCAGCGTATGGTGCTAGGGGCGGGTGGGGGTTGGAAGAGCCCTGACTGACGCTGATGCTCTCTGTATGGATAGAGAGCAGGAGTGTGTGGGCGGACTGCGTGGGAGGGAGATGCAGCATAATCTGCTTTCTAGGCTTCTCTCTTCCCATTTCCCCCCCTCTCTCTGTGTTCCCCCCGAGGCACCTGCTCATTCATGTGGCTTCCCCTCTTTCTCCCTCGCTCTCTCTTTCTTTCTCTCCCGATGAGTCATTGCTGAGTACGGGCTCTGACTCTTTAACCAACTCCCCCTGCTTCACATTCCTCTTTCTGAAGGAAAAATGAAGGATCCCATCATGCACTCATGCCTGGTTAACAGGTTCATACAAATGCATTGCAACCGTCACACCATTTCCTGAGCCAATAGGGGATTCTGATGCTAATTTGAAGAATAGCCCTTCCTAACAAACATGTTTCGTGCTATATGCAACACATTTAACATATTTGTTAAAATAATTATATAATACAGTACCCCTTGAAACACTACATCTACAGTGCTGTATGAAATTGAAGATGACATCATTTCCCACTCACTGCGAATGGCCACAGAGGCTTACAGCACCAACTGAGTGGAGAAGCAATACAGATGCAGAATACTATCCATACAATCTTGGTTCCATTGTTCTTTTAGACTGTAATACTATATGAATCCTCCATTATTTAGATTGTAATACTATATGAATCCTCCATTATTTAGATTGTAATACTATATGAATCCTCCATTATTTAGACTGTAATACTATATGAATCCTCCATTATTTAGATTGTAATACTATATGAATCCTCCATTATTTAGATTGTAATACTATATGAATCCTCCATTATTTAGACTTTAATACTATGTGAATCCTCTATTCAGTCATCTTTAACTGTATTGTGCAAATGTTTATTTGAGGGGTGCTGATAACTCATTGAGTAATACTGTAAATGCTTGTAGCTAATTGTCGGTTTTTGATTCCCTCAGGTTTGTGTTCTCTATTTTCCGGCTCCCTGACGTTTGGGTGATGAATGTTTTGACAGCCTGGTCTGCAGCATGCAATAACAGGACATGATGCACTACAGTGGTTTATTTCACTAGTTATTTTCTGTCTGACAACGTGATGTAAGTGAAGCTCCAGAGAGAAATGGAGAAGAGGCTAGGACTTACCCCCTTCTGCAAATCATACTGGGAATCCCACCCCTCACTGTATGAATGTAGCTCGTTTTAGACTACTACACTGTTTCTCCTACAGTTACTCTGTATTAAAGCGCACATTGTGATGTGTATTGAATGACATGGATCATTTCAATAAACTACAATATTTGTAACGGTAATAAGTATGGCATATGCAGGCTAAAGGAAAGGGAACTATAGACAAGCCAAGGATGCATAACTATTCTTGAATGTCTTTGCTTTAGATTTTTTTTGCATCTTTAGTTTTGTTTTGGTGTTTTAGTCCCCAAAATGGGTTTTAATTATTATTTATATAAAATGCACCCCAACCTCATCAGCTGTTTGTTCTGTGATTTTCTCTTTTATTTGTGGCTGTATTATAAATAAATGTATCTTGTCAATCAAACAATAGGCAGTGTGAAACTTTATGACCGACTCGTCCCCAGGCTCAATTGTTAGGTTCTGAGAGCGAGCCAGTTGATAAACTGACATTTCACTGAGATTGATCAGTTCTGTCACTAATTTTGTTTGGTTTTTCTAAGCGGTAGATCTGTTCTATGTGCGCTCTTCCTATGCTTCCCGTTAAGTTTCCTTTCTGCGTCTTTTACTTTCGGTTTTGTACACCAGCTGAAAACACTATTTGGTACAATGATTGATTCTCTACGCTATACTTGCTTGTTTTGTCACATATCTAAAATTAGGCGAACTATTCTAATTTTTGCAACCAGGAAATGACCATTTCTGCATAGTGCATCTTGAAGGAACATCCTGTATTTGCTCATGCTAGTGTGCTGCTGCAGTCAAACCTGCAGGTTCCTCTGGCACTACAACGCTATACTGCAGATTGCTTCACCTTGACTTTGATGTATTATTCTGATTGGTGTATTGGCTGGTGGGAGGGTTGGCTGCAGCCTACTTTGATAAGATGATCTGTGGCTCCTGCTGTGATGGGCTTGTTTTAGTGGAGCTGTCCTTGATCTGGACTGTCAAACCTTGTACTGAACTGGACCATCCCTTAGAGTGATGTTCACACAGACCAAAAAGGCTACCCCTACCCCAACACTGCATCTTTTATCAATCCAAGGGCAAAAGCGAACAGAAGTCATAGCTTTGCTGCAGGTTGGTAAATAAATCCACAGGGTATTAGTGGTTTTGATCATAGCAATATTGGAGTAAAACTATTGGGGAATCTGACGGAATGTTGGCATTTTTTATTCTGTCATATTTGCTGATGTGGTGTTGGTGATGCAGTTCATATGGAGGTTGAGACTGCTGTCCTACTTTCACTCTGCTTTGCAATCGATTGGGAACCCTAATCACTGTGAAGTCATTCATTGATGTGCATGGGCTCTGGTGCATATTAACAGCTCCACACACTGTTAGACCCTCAACACCTGAAATGAACAACACATGGAGTGGGATGGAGAAGAGGGAGGATTAGTGTTGCAGTCCCCTTGTCTTCCTCTTCTTCCCACTCTTTTTGCTTTTGAGTACCATTAAAAAGTAAATATGAGACACAACCATTAATGCCTTATTCATTTATTTACTTATTGGAAAATCCCCAAATAACGGTTTAATTTTTTGGTCCCTCAAGGCTCATATAGTTATGGGTCAACAAATCAGTTATCATTTATAAAGCTCTACTTAACTAGTTTGAGAAATATAGCAGTTATAACAAGCAGGAATACAGAAATAGATTGTATATTTTTGTCTTTCATGGAAATAAAACTCAATTGTAGATTATCAGTTAGCATGGCATGACTCCTAAACAACAAAGGTAGATTAAGTACCAGTGCTGATTTAAATGTTTGTTCTGTCGACCGACGACCATGGAATCATTCATTTGGTGCAGTAGTTCTGAGAAATCATGAATATATGTACTAAAACGATTCATTATCATGCAAACCTATGCACAGTAATGCGTCAATGCATTGGACAGGTTACTTGTGTACAAAACGTCTTTCACCACAGTGTCCCCAGTTACGTCTACACCTAATAAAAGAGACTACACTAGTTCCTGCAACATTGTGCTTGTATACACAACAAAGTTACTCTTTGTACAAATGTACTAATTTATTTGCGCCTCATCTTTTTCATTAAGTTGGTGTTGTCACCCCCTTGCTAAGTCCAGAAATGATGCACCATTCCTCTCATTACTGACAATAATCAGAGAATGCTGAGTAACCAGTAACCTCAAAGGCATCTGATCTTGTTTGTTCCCAAGGCGACTGGCGAAAGGATCCGTCTCATTCCTTGACGTTCTAACACCTCCATAAAAGGCACCTGGTAATGACACAAAATGGTGCTGAGACATGTGAAGCCCCTGGGGTTCCTTCCCATGGTGACAGAATGTGCACTGTCTACTGTGTGGGCTATGTGAAGTAGGTGAGAGAAAGGAAGGATATCACTAGCCTCCAAGCTCGAAGACCAATTCAAGCCCTCTCACCAGCTTTCATCTTAGGCCATTGTTCCCCTAATGAGTTAAGGTACCTTCTGCCTGTGAGTCCACTCAGCTATAATAAGGAGGTATCTGATGTCCCTATTAGAGGAAACATATCTGATTCACCAGGGCTGTGAAGTGGCACGGTCACACCCAAAAGGAGGGAAATGAAAGCTAGAAATATCTCCCATTTACGGCAATTTCTCTATCTTAATTGTGTTACACCCTCAGCAAGAGACCAGGCAGAGTGGACTTCAACTACGGGAGGGGGACTCCCCTTGTTTTTGATCAAATATTCCTGCTGATTGTGGGATGTAGGAGAAGCAGACTCCCAGCCACTACACAGTTAAGTGCAAAATAGTTTCCAAGGTAATTCTGGAACGGTTGCCATTCCTTGCCTTCTTTTGGCACGTAAGACATAATCTGATAATGGGGTTACACTTGAATGGCATTGGGTTGCAAAGGAGAAGGTGTGGAATTTGCTCCAAATAACAACTTTGTTCTGGTTTGTTAACGGACAAGAAGTGCAGTCCTTATAGCCCAGAGGGATGCGCTGCTGCGTTATCAACTTTCACAGGAGAAGGAGGGGAAAGAAAAGAAAGTGAGCAAACAAATAAAGCCTGTTTGGTAAACCCATGCACAAGAAAGTATGCCTTTATGGATAAATTCAATAAACGCAAATGTCTGCGAGGGCAACATCGGCCCCATTCAAAGCCTTCATTTAAACCTTTACAGCTATAGACCAGCACTAACCAACACTGTCGTGGGGGAGGCCAAGGGAGCCTTGCCTTTTGATGTGTGATTCTAACAGCAGGGGTTGGAACAAAGGAATAACATTTTTCTAGGAACAGAAACGGAACCTGGAATGAAAGTGATCCTTACTGTTCCAGAACATACCAGTTATTTTTCAAAGCTTTGGAACCGATTAATAACGTTATGTTACATTCCAGGCATTTGTTTTTAGGCCCACAACAAAACGCCTATGCAAAGCCCTCACTCAAACTTATTCCAGTGTCTGCCTGCAAGCTGAACATCTTTGTGTGTGTGTGAGAGAGAGACACCTGCTCCTCTCCAAAGCATAGGCTCCTGTACTGAGGTTACAAGCTTGATTCAGAAGTCAGGAGACCTTTTTAATTAGCTAGAAAATAAAGGATTAACTTTTTCAATGATAGTTAAGGATACTATAGGCTTAGTTATCATGTTACATGTCGAATTTATTAACTACAAAAAATGTTTTTAATTATGGTGTGGCTCTGTACACACTAACTAGCTGGCTTGCTCGAAGGACATTCAACGTTCCTCCATAGAAGCCGCTCCGTAGGTATAATTCTGTGGACCGAATTCAGATAATGCATGTCATAACAAGATGCCCAGCACTTCAACCCTCTCTCGCTCTCTCCACCCGCAACATTTCTGTTGCATCTTGCACCATAGGCTACACTTGCCTGTCCATCACGCATGTAAACAACTAGCTTGCCTGCTCTGTCTGCGCTGATTGGTGAAGTCATTTAATGAGCTAAATGTAAAGAAATTAAATACATGATTTGACAGGTTAAAAAAGGAACAATATAAACCAGTACTTTTTGGGGGGGTTCTAAACTCTTGCTGGTCGGAACAGTGGAACAAAATTAAAGATTTGCGTTTCTGTTCAAAACTAAACGATTGGAAAAAATGTTTTAGTTCCAACCCCAAGGTATTTTTGGCACAGAAATGAGGTAAAAACCTGTCATTTAAGTTGTTCTAACCCTGGCCTCCAATATGCCAGTTACTACAGTCACAACCAGCTGTGAAATGTAAAACAAGCATAGACAAACAACAGCAAATACAAAGAACAACATGTCCTAACAACCATCACTTTTCTGGAAAGCAGTAAGACATTTTTTTTATGGAAACATGAGGCCAGACATCAAGCAACAAGGATACTTGATGAAGAATATTCTCTGATCCAGTGTGGATATGACGAGGCGGTCCTAATATGGATACTGCAATTTATTTGGTGTCCAAATTAGGACAGCATCTTCATACCCATTTAATGATCGTTTATGAGGGGAAAAAATTGCATTTTCAAATTCATCTGTTTCTGTTCCTAGTACCATAGATTCAGATTAAATTACATCACATTACAATTAAACAGTCTTGGCTGGCCTATCAGTCAAGACTGGCCTATTACACCCAGATAAACTTTGTATCCAGATCTTGAGATGATTTCAAGGCTAATAGCACCTAGTTTCACAGTGGATAGACTAGTGCAGAGAGCATACTGGCTCTTTACATCATCACTTCTCTAAGAGGAGAAAGGAATCACAGCAGTAAGAGACACTATGGTACTGTAAATACTATCAAGGGGTGTATTCTTCATATAGCCTACATGATACTTTGTAGTGTAGCCTGTTTTCTTGTTACTGGTCTGGGACCAGCTAATTCAGACAGACAGACAGACAGAGAAATTGTAGTTACCCGGCGTAGACTGAAATCAAATGAAACACAAAAGATCAGGGAGAAGTGGAGGAGGACTGGAGACATGCTACACTGGGCTGTGGTCGGGGGAGACGTGAACGACCTTCACCATACACTCTGTCACCACCACTGTGTCCTTGGTCCGTTGCAGGCCTGTGTACAGCCGCTCATCCAGAGTGGCGCACAGCTTGTCCGTCAGCTCGGCTGTGATGGTCTGTCGGCTGTTGCCCGTGTCAGGAGGCTGGGGGGGCTCGTAAGGGGCCTCAGGGGGGTGTACCGCCTGCCTAGTGTCTTCCTGGGGGTTGGGCTGCTCCCCTAGCAGGCCCTCTCTATCCGGAACAGTGGGAGGGGAACAGGATGCCCTCCCTTCCAGGTCTCTAATGGTCACGGTGCTGCTGCCACAGCTACTGCTGGGACTCGCTCTCCTCCTGTCTCCTTCCTCCACCTCACCTGCCCCCACCTCGGCCTTTGGCGTCTGGGGGGTACTGGGGGCCCCCTCGCTGGCCTCCTCATCAGGCGCACTGACGATGCGTGGCAGTGTGCTGTGGAAGCCTGTGTCCAGAGGGTAGTTGACGCTATCGCCTCGTCGCAGGGGGGTCCGCTGCCTCTCAAAGGAGTGGTACTGGTAGCGAACGCCCGGGTCACTGTACTGTTTGTTGCGCTGCCACTGTTTGCGGAGGTGGATGCGCGAGCGATGTTTCCTCGGTGACTCCTGCTGGTCGAACTGGGGGTCGTGGCGGAGGAATTCATGGAAGAGCGCGTCAGTTTTCTTGTCGATGCTGTAGTCGCGGCGGTGTAATGATAAGGGTGGGTGGGAGTGCGGCTGCGCCTCTCGTGGAGTGAACATCTTCCCATACGGAGACCAGCCCAGGGGAGACCTGGACGTTTCTATTGCGATGCCGCCCGTCGCCCCCACCAGCATCTCCTCGCCTGGCTCTTCCTCGAAGATGTGGGCTTCGAAGCTCTCGTCCACTGTGCCCGTGTGCCCTGCACTGGTGAAGTAGTGTC
Source organism: Oncorhynchus keta (assembly GCF_023373465.1). NCBI lineage: Eukaryota > Metazoa > Chordata > Actinopteri > Salmoniformes > Salmonidae > Oncorhynchus > Oncorhynchus keta. Next base: position 59,147,586 of record NC_068421.1, on the reverse strand, counting down.
TCTTCTCCAGGGCCGTCCTGTCTATACTGCCACTACTGCCAAACAGTCTTAGCTCCTCTGGCGCCCGAGATGGAGCCTCTATAGACGTATAGCCACTGTCCATCTGCATGAGCTTACGATTGCCTGACTCCCCGTCACTGACCCTCTCTGACTCCACACTGTTCTGCTTCCCCCCTTTCTTCTTCTCTTCCTTCTCCTCCCCCATCCCATCATCCATGGGCAGCTCTACATCCCCTTCGGGTTCATCCCCGATGTCCTGGGAGGGGTTACTGGGCAGTTCCTCCCTCTCGGTCCGGCCCCCCAGGGAGCTGACACTGTCGGCGTCGCTGCGAACAGAGTCCCTGTCGTTGTTGATCTGGTCTGAGGAGCCGTACTGCTCTAGAGAGGCCCGGAGCGTCCAGATGTCTCTGTACAAGGCCTGGTGGTCTGAGGCCAAGCTCTCCTGTCTACAGTCCCCCAGGCTCGCTGCCTCGTCCTGGGACTCTGGGGACAGGCCGATCAACCCCGCTACTTGGACCCTGCTGCAGCTGGGCTCCACCACCACCTCCACCTCTAACCTGCATTGACACACACGTACAAAGACGCACACACACACGCACACAAACAGTATAACAGTCAGTCACAGAGCGCCCATACACAGATCTAATGTCTGATGTTTGAGTATGTTTGCAGCCACTGTGATTACAAGTGATCACCATGACTTCTTAAGGTTGTAGCATGTTTTCCACAAACCACTGAACTGCAATGCACAAATGTCATGTGTTTTGCAAATGTGTAGAATTTCCCTACATTGTGATTTTACTGGTCCCAGTTAGTTATCCATTAGAAGCATGACATATGGCTTGCATTATGTTAGCAACTATGCATGTTCAGGAATCAACATGAATGCTTCCAGCACTGTAGAAGAAACAAATATGGATAGGCTTTGATTATGACTTATATTTATTCAGTATATAAATACATATTTGTATTCCTTAAAATCCATCACAGCTCTGCGTCCACAGTAACTTCAAGTAAGGGGGTCACTAATGGAAAATCTTAATTGCATACTGCTTGGGTCCCCTCGCGAGGAGAGAGGATGCGAGGAGTTGGCAGTTGAGATTCTCCCATTGACCCCAAAAACTATTCCTGTCCATGCCATCATCACTCTCTATCAGCGATGGAATGGGCTGGCTTGTTAAGCAGCTGTGGGTAAAAGTTCCTTGTAGGCACAGATCTAGGATCAGCTTACTCTCCTCAAATCCTAACCGTGACAGGTAAAACATACACAAAACTATCCATAATACTGTTAGTTACCGTAATGATGACTGAGGCAAAGCGGTGAGGTGGAAGGATGGCGAGGGAATTAAAGATACCTGCCGAGGGAGGGTGGTGGCTTGGGGGAGAGGAGGCGGGCGGAGGGGCTGGGGTGGTAGGTGACGTCTTGGGTGCGGGCGATGTACTGGATGAGGTCCATGTGGTGGGCGTCGTTATCCTCCTGGTCCATGCTCTCGCTGGCGGCGCGCTGCCGCTGGAACTGCCTCCTCTTAGGGGACCCTGCCACGCAGGACGAAGCAGGTCAAACATTAGTTCAAGGCCACAGAGAGACATGGGATGTTGGTACCAACATTCACCATGGTATATCAAGTTTCAAGTTGTATTAGGTGTATGAACGGGATACACATGGTAAACGCCATCCAACGAAATGCTTACTTGCAGGTTCCTTCAAGAATAAGAAATAATAAAAGATAAGAATATGAACATAATGTAAATGGCTCAGTAGAATAGAAAACATTTTAGCATAAGTATAATACAGGAAGGCACAAGCTATAGTCCAATATTTTCATGCGTTTTGGGGGACTGGGGGCAAGTGTTTAAATTGTGCAGTATTTAGCAATCATAATAAGAGTCTGGTAGCAACAGTTGTGCTGTGTGTAGCATGAATACATTGCCTTCAGAACATACTCATACCCCCGGACTTATTCCACATGTTCTTATGTTACAGCCTGAATTCAAAATGGATTAAATAGATTTTTTTTTACTCATCTACACACAAACCCGATAATGACAAAGGGAAAACATGTTTTTGACATTCTTGCACATTTATTGACAATGAAATACAGAAATATCTTTATGGGTAAGTCTCTCAGAGCTTTGCACACCTGGATTGTACAATATTTGCCCATTATTCTTTTCAAAATTCTTCAAACTGTCAAATTGACCACTCAGGAACATTCACTGTCTTCTTGGTAAGCAAGTCTAGTGTAGATTTGGCCTTGTGTTTGAGGTTATTGTTCTGCTGAAAGGTGAAATAATCTCCCAGTGCTAGGTGGAAAGCCAACTGAACAAGGTTTTCCTCAGGATTTTGCCTGTGTTAAGCTACATTACGTGTATCCTGAAAAACTCCCCAGTCCTTAAAGAATACAAGCATACCCATAACATGATGAAGCCACTAGTTTGATTGAAAATATGGAGAGTGGGACTAAGTAATGTGTTGTATTGGATTTGCCCCAAACATATACTGTAGGTTAGCTACAAATGTATTGGGGACAGTGACACATTTGTTGTTTTGGTTCTGTACTCCAGCACTTTGGATTTGATATGATACAATGACTAGGGGTTAAAGTGCAGACTGACAGCTTTAATTTAAGGGTATTTTCATCCATATCGGGTGAACCGTTTAAAAATGATAGCACTGTTTGTACATAGACCCCATATTTTAGAGGACCAAAATGTTTTTTTTTTTTAATTAGCTCATGTGTATTTAAAGTAGTCAAAATCTTAAATATTTGGTACCATATTCCTAGCATTCAATGATTACATTACGCTTGTAACTCTAAAAACCTGTTGGATGCAATAGAAATTAAAATGATAAATAATGTAGAATCAATTTGATTGTAAATGAGAATAGAATATCTTTCTAAACACTTCCACATTAATGTGGATGCTACCATGATTACACATAGTCCTGAATGAATCGTGAATAATGATGAGTGACAAAGTTAGATGCACAAATATCCTACCCCCCCAGAGATGCTAACCACCCCTATTATTGTAATGGTGAGAGGTTAGCATCTCTTATCTGCTTATGTACTGTACCAGTCAGCTGAAGAGATAGCAGCAGGCATTGAGATACACTACATGACCAAAAGTATGTGGACACCTGCTCGTCAAACATCTCATTCCAAAATCATGGGCATTAGTAGGAAGTTGGGAAGGCTTTCCACTAGATGTTGGAACATTGCTGCAAGGATTTGCTTCCCTTCAGCCACAAGAGCATTAGTGATGTTGGGCAATTAGGCTTGGCTCGCAGTCGGCGTTCTAATTCAGCCCAAAGGTGTTTGATGGTGTTAAGGTCAGGGCTCTGTGCAGTCCAGTCAAATTCTTCCACACCGATCTTGACAAACCATTTCTGTATGGACCTCGCTTTGTGCACGGGGGCATTGTCATGCTGAAACAGGAAAGGGCCTTCCCCAAACTGTTGCCACAAAGTTGGAAGCACAGAATCATCGACAATGTCATTGTATGCTGTAGCGTTAAGATTTCCCTTCACTGGAACTTAAGGACCTAGTCCAAAACATGAAAAACAGCCTCAGACTATTATTCCTCCTCCACCATACTCTACAGTTGGCACTATGCATTGGGGCAGGTAGTGGTTCATTCGTCAGACTGCCAGATGGTGAAGCGTGATTTATCACTCCAGAGAAAGCGTATCCACTGCTCCAGAGTCCAATGGCGGTGAGCTTTACACCATTCCAGCTGGCATTGCGCATGGTGATCTTTGGCTTGTGTGTGGTTGATCGGCCATTTCACAAAGCTCCCGCTATACGCTTCAGCGGCCCCGTTCTGTGAGCTTGTGTGTCCTACCACTTCGCTGCTGAGCCGTTGTTGCTCCTAGATGTTTCCACTTCACAATAATAGCACTTACAGTTGATTGGGGCAGCACTAGCAGTGCAGAAATTTGACAAACTGACATGTTGGAAAGGTGGCATCCTATATTATAACAGTGCTAAGTTGGAAGTCACTGATCTCTTCAGTAAAGCCATTCTACTGCCAATGTTTGTCTATGGAGATTTGAAGGAGTGTCCAAGGAGTGTCCACACACTTTTGTATATATAGTCTATTTGGGGGGTGTTAGTCCTGTGTGCTCTGTTAGCTGTGTGTAGGGGGAGCAGGAGAGGGAGCAGCATTTGTGTGTTTGTGAGGAAAGCTGTGGGGAGGCTTCAGTTAGGCTCACAATGCCTTGGAAGAGAAGAGTCCTGCGTCATAAAGCCATCTGTCAGAGGGTGTGTGTGTGTGTGTGTGTGTGTGTGTGTGTGTGTGTGTGTGTGTGTGTGTGTGTGTGTGTGTGTGTGTGTGTGTGTGTGTGTGTGTGTGTGTGTGGTGTACACAACGCGCCTTGGCAGTTAAGTGAAGCCTCTTGCAGTTGAACCTCATTCTTAAGAAGCATTGTCTTTAAAATAGAATTTGTACACTAAATTTGAGGGCAAAGAACCATTTTAATGAGGCCGATGCTCCATCCATCATTCTGTACATACAGTAAGCCTGAAACATACCATACATAAATATGAATAAGTCTGTTCTACCTCTGGTGTCCAGACTAGAAGCCCGCTGGCTGCTGTCCAGCTTCCACTTCTTGATCTTGAAGTATGGGCTGGCCCCCTCTAGGCTGGCATGGCGCCTCAGCTTGGTGAAGAACTGCAGGACCGGGCCCTGCCCTACTCCTGCGCTAGGGGACGCACCCGTCACAGACGTCACCGACGACCCATCACTCAAAGACGGACTGCCCCCATTCCTGGAGCCAGAAACCATCACCTCAATCTGGGGGGAGAGAGAGAGAGGGAAAGGGGAAACCTAGTTAGTTGCACAACTGAATGTATTAAAACGAAATGGGTATTCCGCATTTAACCCAACCCCTCTGAATCAGAGAGGTGCGGGGGGCTGCCTTAAATCGACGTCCACGTCAAGGAGGGGATGAACAGCCAGGAGCGATGAAGAGATGTGGTGTCTGTAATCTTCCCCGAACAAGGCCTTTCCAGAGCCTCTCCCTTGTTGACCCATCATCCTCCACCACTGTGGATGCACATGCTTTACTCCTCCTCTATTGGTTCAGAGGCTTCATGATGACCTCTAGTCTCCAACGTTTCCAGACCAATTAATACTTGTGATTAGCGGCTAACTGTCTTCCATAGTTAAATTAGGATTTTAATTTGAACGTAAGGGTTCACATCCAACCCAATAATACGGTCATTCAATATTCGGCCCTACCATACGTACAGTGTCTTCAGAAATTATTCATACCCCTTGACTTATTCCACGTGTTGGTGTGTTACAGCCTTGAATTCAAATGGATTAAATTAGATTTGTTTTACCCCAGTACACACTATAATGACAAAGTGAAAACATATTTTAGGAATTGTTTGCAAATGTATTTCAAATTAATTTACAAATACTAATTTACGTAAGTATTCACACCCCTGAGTCAATACTTTGAAGAAGCACCTATGGCAGCGATTAGAGATGTGAGTCTTTCTGGGTAAGTCTCCAAGAGCTTTCCACACCTGGATTGTGTAACATTGTTCAAAATTCTGAAGATCTATCAAATTGGTTGTTGATCATTGCTTGACAACCATTTTCAGGTCTTGGTATGCAACTCCAGGGTAGATTTGGCCTTGTGTTTTAGGTTATTGTCCTAAAAGGTGAATTCATCTCCCTGTGTCTGGTGCAAAGCAGACTGAAGCAGGTTTTCCTCCGTAATTTTGCCTGTGCTTAGCTCCATTCCATTTATTTTTTTATCCTGAAAAACTCCCCAGTTTTTAACGATTACAAGCATACCCATAACATGATAACACTGCTATGCTTGAAAATATGGAGAGTTTTACGAAGTAATGTGTTGTATTGGATTAGCCCCAAACAACACTGTATTCAGGCCAAGAAGTTAATTGCTTTGTTACATTTTTTTTGCAGTAATACTTTAGTGCCTTGTTGCAAACAGGATGCATGTTTTGGAATATTTTTTATTCTGTACAGGCTTCCTTCTTTCTTTATGTCAGACCCTTTTCCAGTACATGACACATTGACCTCACACACAGATGTGCGCAACTCTTTGCGGCAGTAAGAAAGCCATAGCCATCTGCGCCCATAGCCTAGATTTACGTATTTTTAATTCTGAACAATATAACTTTTTTAGGGTTCTCATAAACTTACAATTATGTTTTTATTCCAGCTTGTACAGTCACTAAGATTATGCACTACCGGTCAAAAGTTTTAGAACATCTACTCATTCAAGGGTTTTTCTTTATTTTTACGATTTTTCTTCATTGTAGAATAATAGTGAAGACATCAAAACTACAAATAAAAAACACATATGGAATCATGTAGTAACCAAATAAAGTGTTAAACAAATCCAAATATCCTCCATTTGCCTTGATGACAGCTCTGCACACTCTTGGCATTCTCTCAACCAGCTTCACCTGGAATGCTTTTCCAACAGTCTTGAAGGAGTTCCCACATATGCTGAGCACTTGTTGTTTGCTTTTCCTTCACTCTGCGGTCCGACTCATCCCAAACCATCTCAATTTGGTTGAGGTCGGGGGATTGTGGAGGCCAGGTCATCTGATGCAGCACTCCATCACTCTCCTTCTTGGTAAAATAGCCCTTACACAGCCTAGAGGTGTTTTGGGTCATTGTCCTGAAAAACAAATGATCGTCCCACTAAGCGCAAACCAGATGGGATGGTGTATTTCTGCAGAATGCTGTGGTAGCCATGCTGGTTAAATGTGCCTTGAATTCTAAATAAATCACATACAATGTTACCAGCAAAGCACCCCCATACCATAACATCTGCTCCATGCTTTACGGTGGGAAAAACACATGCGGAGACCATCCGTTCACACATACCGTGTCTCACGAAGACACAACGGTTGGAACCAAAAATCTCCAAATTGGACTCATCAGACCAAGGACAGATTTCCACCGGTCTAATATCCATTGCTCGTGTTTCTTGGCTCAAGCAAGTCTTTTCTTATTATTGGTGTCCTTCAGTAGTGTTTTTATGTAGCAAATTGAAGGACAGATACACACAGTCTACTCTGAACAGTTTATGTTGAGATGTGTCTGTTACTTGAACTCTGTGAAGCATTTATTTGGGCTGCAATTTCTGAGGCTGGTAACTCTAATGAACTTATCTTCTGCAGCAGAGGTAACTCTGAGTCTTCCATTCCTGTGGCGGTCCTCATGAGAGCCAGTTTCGTCATAGCGCTTGATGGTTTTTGTGACTTCACTTGAAGAAATGTCAAAGTTCTTTAAATTTTCCGTACTGACTGACCTTCATGTCTTAAAGTAATGATGCTGTCGTTTCTCTTTGCTTATTTGAGCTGGTCTTACCATAATATAGACTTGGTCTTTTACCAAATAGGGCTATCTTCTGTATACCATCCCTACCTTGTCACAAGGCAACTGATTGGCTCAAATGCATTAAGAAGGAAAGAAATTTGACAAATTAACTTTTAAGAAGGCACACCTGTTAATTGAAATGCATTCCAGGTGATTACCTCATGAAGCTGGTTGAGAGAATGCCAAGAGTGTGCAAACCTGTCATCAAGGCAAAGGATGGTTATTGGAAGAATCTCAAATAGAAAATATATTTGGATTTTTTTTAAACACTTTTTTGGTTAGTACAGGATTCCATATGTGTTATTTCATAGTTTTGATGTCTTCACTATTATTCTAAAATAGTAAAAATAAGAAACTTTGAATGAGTAGGTGTTCTAAAACTTTTGACCAGCAGTGTATTTGATTGTGATCTTTGCAAAATAACTATTTTGAATGAGGCAGTTGTTAGTTAGAATGCTAACTCTCATTGCTATAGGATGTAGCAAAAGCTAGGCAAAGATCCATTTTACTGGTTGAAGTTGATGTGTTTTTAAGAATAATGCAGTTGACTTGATGATGACAAACATTATATTAAGCAGAACATTCATACCAGCCTTACAATCCAATTATAATCCAAAAGTTGTTGCTTATGAGTGCACATCACACATGTAAATAGAGACCTATAATGAACTCCCTCTTGTTCTGCCATCAACTTAAGCGCATCACCATCGTGTGGCAATGTTTACAAACACAGAAAGGGTCTATTAGTTTAGTATTGTGGGGTAACTACAATGTTGTTGATTCATTCTCAGTTATCTTCTATCACAGCCATTACACTTTGTAACTGTCATTGGCCCCATGGTGAAATCTCTGAGCAGTTTCCTTCCTCTTCGGTAACTGAGTTAGGAAGGACACCTGTATTTTTGTAGAGACTGTGTGTGTGAAAGTGTAATTAAAAGTGAAAGTGTAATTAATAACTTCAATGTTCAAAGGGATATTCAATGTCAGCTTTATTTATTTTTACCCAAACACCAATAGGTGCCCTTCTTAGCGAGGCATTGGAAAACCTCCCTGGTCTTTGTGGTTGAATTTGTGTTTGAAATCACTGATAAACTGAGGGACCTCACAGATATGTGGTATGGTATGTTTGGCGTACATAGATGAGGTAGTCATTAAAAACTATTATTGGACACTAAGTGAGTCCAAGCAACTTATTATGTGACTTTTTACTCCTGAACTTATTTAGGCTTACTTAAAAATAAAAAAAAATAAAAATCAAATTCCACTGACATTATGGGGTATTGTGTGTAGGCCGGTGATAAAAAAATATATTTTTAATCCATTTCCAATTTAGGCTGTAACACAACAAAATCTGTCAAGGGGGTGAACACTTTCTGAAGGCACTGTAAATATACCCTTTATGTGATGATGAGGGAATAACTGAGTCGCTTAACGTAGTGTTTAATACTGTAGATAACATTTGATTGATTGGTTCTGTGGGTGGGTGGGTGGGTGGGTGGGTGGATGGATGGATGGATAGATAGATAGGTAGATAGGTAGATAGATAGATAGGTAGATAGGTAGATAGGTAGATAGGTAGATAGGTAGATAGGGGGAAAGTGACTCACGCTGCTGCTGCTGGGCTCCTTGGGTCCCGGGACCAGGGAACTCTCACTGAAGCTGGAGTCCACCGCCGAGTTGAGGGTGTCCCCAGGGAGGGCTGAGCTGGGGCTGACACTCAGACTGGTCAACGCTGTCTGGGGTAGGGGCCGCAGGGCACACAGTGCTGGCTATACACATAATTATTGAGAAACCTCAGTTAAAGGCAAAATCAATGTATATGTCTCATTGGAAAGAGGAGGCAGAATGATCCATAGGCTGTATCTGATAGGGCTGAAACACGCTGTGGGACCCACATTGATGGATGGCCTAATTGGTCAAGTCATGACTAATGATGTATCAATGCTAATAGCAGCACGGCTGTCACCTGGAAGATGGAAAGGCTGGACTTGGCGGCGGGGCGGGTCGTCATGGCGATGCTGATCTCTGATGACTCACACTCGTGGATAGTGACGATCTTGAGGGCCAGGGGCGGGATGTGGAGGTGTGTGAGTCGCGCATTCTTCAGGTGGTGGAAGTCACCCTCAGTCAACGTGTACCTGAGGTGGAACACAGTTGAGAAACAGTTCAGAGAGTTCACGGCTGATGAATTATAAATGCTATTGTGCAATCCCTTGCAAAGAATCTTCTTCTATCCTTGTCCTCGGGAGCCACAAGGAGTGAAGTATTTTGTTCTCATCTATCACTACACCTGATGAGATCGTTTCCTTTGTTGGAAGTTTTTAGTACTGGGCTGGAAAAGAAGCTTGCACACACTGTAGGTTCCTGGGACCAGAATCAGAGAACATTAGTTTAGGGAGAGATGGTGAATAGAGAATGCTGATGCAACATGGGTGCAGTTACTGAGCTGTGTTTAACTTTCAAGTGATAAAAAAAAAGATTTTCTCACTTCAAACTGAAGGCTCATCTGTAATATGTATTTTGCCCTACAGAATCTCTAAACTTAATTTGCATATCATAATGAGGTGGGGCTCATGCAAAGAACCCGGACAGTCAGAAAGAGAGAGCACACAGAGCTTAGTTACCATACATAATACATTTAAGCAATAAGGCCAGAGGTGTGGTATATGGCCAATATAACATGGATAAGGGCTGTTCTTACGCACGACGCAACACTGAGTGCCTGGACAGTCATTAGCCGTCATATATTGGCCAAATGTCACAAACCCCTGAGGTTCCCAATTGCCATTATAAACTGGTTACCAATGTAATCAGAACAGTAAATAGTACATTTCTGTCCAACCCGTGGGGTACAGACCCACATCCTATAGCTAAATTGGGCTACATTGCCCAATTATGCTACACGAGTATGTCTGCATTTTGGAAACCCTTTCTATGAATGTGTATAATCCATTTTCAGAGCATCAGTCCCTATAATTATCCTGTAATAAAACCATCCATAAAAACACTTTTAAAACTGCCTTTATAATGTATTACACAGTTGTCTCCATAATGTCTTCCAATGTAACAATCTATGCGCCAATCTTCTCACAGATTTTTAAAACAAAACACTTTATTGCCAAGGCAGTCATTGTCTTGTAGCGCAGAATATGAGCATATTCAGCGTGGTCTAGTGCGGGGGAATGAGTGGACGTCTGGATCTGTCTGACCTGCGGCCTTTATCCAGGGCCTTCCTGCCGTGGTTGAAGAGCGCCGCCTCGTTGAAGGAGACCCGGCGGCCGCCCTGGGTGCCCGTGGACAGGAAGCGCTCCGTCTCCATGTCCATGCGGGAGCTGGCGGCCGACAGGCAGTCTGACTCGTCGACCCGGATGGTGATCTCTGCTGGGGGAGAGTGGGGTGTATAGAGGGAGAGGTAAAGGTCTATTGGAAGAACAGCACCACCACTCATTTACTACTGTCTTGTTGTCATGCAAATGTGTCTATGTCTAGTATTTTATGTATTCTAAATGGAGCTGTGCTTGTTCTAATATATTCAGAGACATAACAGATCTGATAGTGTAGTAAATGTATTTTTTTATTAGGGACAAAGCCTTCAGAAAGTATTCACACCCCTTGACTTTTTCCTCAATTTGTTGTTACAGCCTGAATTTTAAATGGTTTTAATTTAGATGTTTTGTGTCACTGGCTTATACACAATACGTCAAAGTGGAGTTATGTTTTTAGAAATGTTTACAAATTAAATTATTAAAGCTAAAATGTCTTGAGTCAATAAGTATTCAATCCTTTTGTTATGGCCTAAATACACAGAACAGAAACAGAAACGCAACATGTAAAGTGTTGGTTCCATGTTTCATGAGCTGAAATAAAAGATCCCAGAAATGTTCCATACGCACAAAAAGCTTAATTCTCTAAAATGTGCACAAATTTGTTTACATCCCTGTTAGTGAGCATTACTCCTTCGCCAAGATAATCCATCCACCTGACAGGTGTGGCATATCAAGAAGCTGATTAAACAACATGATCATTACACAGGTGCACCTTGTGCGGGGGGACAATAAAAGTCCACTCTAAAATGTACAGTTGTGTCACACAACACAATACCACAGACGTCTCAAGTTTTGAGAGAGTGTGCAATTGGCTTGCTGACTGCTGGAATGTCCACCAGAGCCGTGGCCAGAAAATGGAATGTTCATTTCTCTACCATAAGTCGCCTCCAACGTCGTTTTAGAGAATTTGGCAGTACGACCAACTGGCCTCACAACCGCAGACCACGTGTATGGCGTTATGTGGCGAGCGGTTTGGTCATGTCAACATTGTGAACAGAGTTCCCCATGGTGGCAGTGGGGTTATGGTATGGGTAGGCATAAGCTACATACAATGAACACAATTGCATTTTATCAATGGCAATTTGAATGCACAGAGATACCATGACGAGATCCTGAGGCCCATTGTCGTGCCATTCATCCGCCGCCATCACCTCAAGTTTCAGTATGATAATGCACAGCTCCATGTCCCAAGGATCTGAACCCAAATCCTGGAAGTTGAAAATGTCCCAGTTCTTCCAAGGCTTGCATACTCACCAGACATATTTGGGATGCTCTGGTTCGATGTGTAAGACAGCGTGTTCCTGCCCAATATAAAGCAGCATTGCAAAGTCATTGAAGAAGATTGGGACAACATTCCACAATCAACTGCCTGATCAACGCTCTGCGAAGGAGATGTCAGGCTGCATGAGGTAAATGGTGGTCACACCAGATACAGACTGGTTTTCTGATCCACACCCCTTACCTTTCTTTTAAAGGTACAGTTGAAGTCGGAAGTTTACATACACCTTAGCCAAATACATTTAAACTCAGTTTCTCACAATTCCTGACATTTAATCCTAGTAAAAATTCCATGTCTTATGTCAGTTAGGATCACCACTTCATTTTAAGAATGTAAAATGTCGAAATAATAGTAGAGAGAATGATTTATTTCAGCTTTTATTTATTTTATCGCATTCCCAGTGGGTCAGAAGTTTACATACACTCAATTAGTATTTGGTAGCATTGTCTTTAAATTGTTTAACTTGGGTCAAATGTTTCAGGTAGCCTTCCACAAGCTTCCCACAATAAATTGGGTGAATTTTGGCCCATTCCTCCTGACAGAGCTGGTGTAATTGAGTCAGGTTTGTAGGCTGGTGTTCTTCAGCTTACAAGCTTCACAATTTTTCCTCCAAACATAACAATGGTCATTATGGCCAAACAGTTCTATTTTTGTTTCATCAGACCAGAGGACATTTCTCCAAAAAGTGCAATCTTTGTTGCAATCCGTAGTCTGGCTTTTTTATGGTGGTTTTGGAGCAGTGGCTTCTTCCTTGCTGAGCGGCCTTTCATTTTATGTCGATATAGGACTTGTTTTACTGTGGATATAGATACTTTTGTACCTGTTTCCTCCAGCATCTTCACAAGGTAGTCTGCTGTTGTCCTGGGATTGATTTGCACTTTTCACACCAAAGTACGTTCATCTCTAGGAGACAGAACACGTCTCCTTCCTGAGCGATATGACGGCTGCTTGGTCCCATGGTATTTATACATGCGTACTATTGTTTGTACAGATAAACGTGGTACCTTCAGGCGCTTGGAAATCGTGCCCAAGGATGAACCAGACTCGTGGAGGTCTACAATTTTTTTTCTGAGGTCTTGGATGATTTCTTTTGATTTTCCCCTGATGTCAAGCAAAGAGGCACTGAGTTTGAAGGTAGGCCTTGAAATACATCCACAGGTACACCTCCAATTGACTCAAATTATGTCAATTAGCAGATCAAAAGCTTCTAAAGCCATGACATCATTTTCTTGAATTTTTCCAAGCGGTTTAAAGGCACAGTCAACTTAGTGTATGTAAACTTCTGACCCACTGGAATTGTGATACAGTGAATGATAAGTGAAATAATCTGTCTGTAAACAATTGTTGGAAAAATTACTTGTGTCATGCACAATGTAGATTTCCGAACCGACTTGCCAAAACTATAGTTTGTTAACAAGACATTTGTGGAGTGATTGAAAAACAAGTTTTAATGACTCCAACCTAAGTGTATGTAAGCTTCTGACTTCAACTGTATCAGTGACCAACAGGTGTATATCTGTATTCCCAGTCATGTGAAATCCATAGATTAGGGCCTAATGAATTTATTTCAATTGACTGATTTTCTTATATGAACTGTAACTCAGTAAAATCTTTTCAATTGTTGCATTTATATTTTTGTTCAGTATAGATTTCAGTGGGGCCGTGGAAATCTACTGTAGTGACATGATTTTCTTTAAAGGCTACCTCATCTTTGTACCCCACACATATCTGTAAAGTTCCTCAGTCGAGCAGTGCATTTCAAAAACAGATTCAACCACAAAGACCTGGGAGGTTTTCCAATGCCTTGCAAAGAAGGGCACCTATTGGTAGATGGGGTATAAATAAAAAAGTCAGATATTGAATATCTTCTTGAGCATGGGGAAGTTATTCTTTTCACTTTGAATCAATATACCCAGTCCCTACAAAGATACAGGCGTTTTTTCTAACTTAGTTGTTGGAGAGGAAAGAAACCGCTTTATGATTTCACCATGAGGCCAACGGTGATTTTAAAACAGTTACAGAATTTAACCTGTTACTCCTACCCCCTACTTTTTCGAACATTCTGTTAAAAATCGTGCAACATTTCAGCGCCCTGCTACTCATGCCAGGAATATAGTATATGCATATGATTAGTATGTGTGGATAGAAAACACTCAGACGTTTATAAAACTGGTTAAATCACGGCTGTGACTATAACAGAACGTGCGTTTCATCGAAAAGCGCAGGAAAATCTGATCACTGAAAATGCGAAAATATATCCATGCGCCACTAGAACCCATTGTTGAATGTGAACCACATTAAATGGGGCCGAGGTTGCAATACCTACAGCTTCCACACGATGTCAACAGTCTTGTCATTTGCCTACGATTTGTTTCTTGGTCAAACGGACACAAGGTAGCGCCTTTCTTCCGGTCTCCAACCGGATATTTTGGTTGAGATTTACCCGGACATTATTTCCAGACGTACAGCTATAGAATATACATCGCCTCGTGATCAATTTGATCGCTTATTAACGTTTACTAATACCTAAAGTTGCATTACAAAAGTATTTCGAAGTGTTTTGTGAAAGTTTATCGTCGACTTTTTTAATTTTAAAAAATGACGTTATGTTATAAAACGCTATTTTTTTCCTTGATCACAGTCTTCATAGATCGATATCTAGGCTATATATGGACCAATTTAATTGAAAAAAAGACCCAATAGTGATGTTTATGGGACATCTAGGAGTGCCAACAAAGAAGATGGTCAAAGGTCATGAATGTTTTATATTTTATTTGTGCGTTTTGTGTAGCGCCGACTATGCTAATTATTTTGTTTACGTCCCCTGCGGGTCTTTTGGGGTGTTACATGCTATCAAATAATAGCTTCTCATGCTTTCGCCGAAAAGCATTTTAAAAATCTGACTTGTTGCCTGGATTCACAACGAGTGTAGCTTTAATTCAGTACCCTGCATGTGTATTTTAATGAACGTTTGAGTTTTAACGAGTGCTATTAGCATTTAGCGTAGCGCATTTGCATTTCCAGATGTCTAGATGGGACGCCTGCGTGTCGGGTAGGAGCAAGAGGTTAATTTAATGGCTGTGATAGGAGAAAACTGAGGATGGGTCAACAATGTTGTAGTTACTCCACATTAGTAAGCTTAAATGACAGAGTGAAAAGAAGGAAGCATGTACAGAATAAAAATATTCTAAAACATGCATGCTGTTTGCAATAAGGTACTAAGTAAAACTGACTTTATGTCCTGAATAAAGTGTTAGGGGCAAATCCAACACGTTACTGAATACCAGTCTTCATTTTTTCAAGCATGGTGCTGACTGCATCATGTTATGGGTATGCTTGTCATTGGCAAGGACTAGGTAGTTGTTTTGGATTTTTTAAAAATAAAACCCTAGAGGAAAACCTGTCTCAGTCTGCTTTCCAACTGACACTGGGTGACAAATTCACCATTCAGCAGGACAATAACCTAAAACCCAAGGCCATATATACACTGGAGTTGCTACCAAGACAACACTGAATGTTCCTGAGTGGCCTAGCTAGTCAGAACTTGACTTATATCAGCTTGAAACTCTGTGGCACGCCATTCTCAAGGCTGTCTAGCAATGGCAGAGCTTGAAGAATTTTTAAAAGAATGTGCAAATATTGTATACTGAACAAAAATAAACACAACAATTTCAAAGATTTTACTGAGTTACAGTTCATATAAGGAAATCAGTCAATTGAAATAAATGAATTAAGCCCTAATCTATGGATTTCACATGACTGGTGCAGCCACTTGGCAGCCAGATCCTACCACTCATGAGCCAGGTCCAGCCAATCAGAAGGAGTTTATCCCCAGAAAAGGGATTTATTAAAGACAGAAATCTTCCTCAGCACCCCCCCTCCCCCCCTCAAGTGAAGAAACTGGATGTGGAGGCCCCGGGCTAGCGTGGTTGCATGTGGTCTGTGGTTGTGAGGCCGGTTGGATGTACTGCCAAATTCTCTACAAAATGTCTGTTTTGTAATTTTATTTCATCTCATGAAAAATGGGACCAACAGTTTATATGTTGCGTTTACATGTTTGTTCAGTATACAATCCAGGTGTGCAAATGTAACAGTATAATTTTAAACCGTCCCCTTGCCCATACCCGGGCGCGAACCAGGGACCTTCTGCGCACAACGACAACAGTCACCCTCGAAGCATCGTTACCCATCGCTCCACAAAAGCCGCGGCCCTTGCAGAGCAAGGGGAACTACTACTTCAAGGTCTCAGAGCAAGTGACGTAACCGATTGAAACGCTATTTAGCGCACACCGCTAACTAAGCTAGCCGTTTCACATCCGTTACACAAAGTTCCTAGAGATTTACTCCAAAAAGACTGACAGCTGTAATGTGATTCTAACATGTATTGACTCAGGGGGTTGAATACTTATGTAAACAAGACTCTTTATATTAGCTTTTTATTTATAATATATATGTTTTATAAATGTTCACATTTTTCTTCCACTTTGACATTACAGATTATTTTGTGTAGATCGTTTACAAAACTGACATTTAAAGCCATTTTAATCCCACTTCGTAACACAACAAAATGTGGTAAAAGGGGTGTGAATACTTTCTGAAGGCACTTTAAGTGCTTTGTCTCGCTTAATGAATGTAATGTGTTACTGAATTATCATACCCAGCAGAGAGCGGAGATCCTCAGAAAACCTCAATCTAAATGTTCGTATTTACACCGCATGATTACGTATCAGAGGAGCATGACCTTTTATCCCTGTTCTTGGGATAAAACATGGCAGCTAGCTGCCGAAACAGTGACTTTAAAGAAATGATTTGCATCGGAGCAAAAGTTTATATTTTATTCGGCTGCTATACATTCTTTTCCCAAGTGCGGAAGAATGATAAACATGGTTGACTCTCCCTCACTCACCATGGACTGGTTGAGACGCCTCAGTGTAGGTCGTGTTGGTTTTCTCAGGGTCGTCGCTGGCACTGCAGCACAGAGGAGCAGATCAATGCAGAGACATTATTACCACTGATGTCTATGGCTGTGTTTCAAATCATACGCTAGTCTCTATTTAGTGCAGTACTTTTGACCTATATAGGGAATAGGGTGTGATTTGAGATGTTTCCTATGCATTTAGAACTTTAGGCCAGCTGACAGTAGCACATAGAGAGGACCAGGATACTCTCACAGCAAGGTCAATCAGACTAGTAGCAGTAGAATCAATGCACATGTAAATCATGTCAGGTGACATGGAAACCTTCAGGGAGAAGGAACCTCCTGACCTCTTCAATAGAGAATGGGATGTCAGTTCTATACTATGGGTTTCAGTGGAGGCTGCTGAGGGGAGGATGGATCATAATAATGGCTGGAATGGAGCAAATGGAAACCATGTGTTTGATTCCATTCCATTGATTCTACCGTCCTCCCCAATTAAG
Organism: Oncorhynchus keta; assembly: GCF_023373465.1. Classification (NCBI taxonomy): domain Eukaryota; kingdom Metazoa; phylum Chordata; class Actinopteri; order Salmoniformes; family Salmonidae; genus Oncorhynchus; species Oncorhynchus keta. The sequence continues at coordinate 59,130,189 of NC_068421.1, read as the reverse complement.
GTGCACCAACCTCCTGTGATGGGTTTTCTACTAATAAATATTACTAGATTAAATCTATGATCTGCAGTTCTAATGATTTATGATCTGCAGTTCTAATCATATACATTTCTCTAAGGGGAGGAATTGTTTATTCCCTATATTATTGTTAATTGCACTGTGTTTTTGACCCCCCCACCACAGCCTTATACTGGAGCAGTAGAGCAGCGGAGGTCTCTTCACTGTCAGTGCATCTGCGGTTCCTTTGTGCTATATTATCTGTGAGAGAATGACTTGAGGGATTTCTCTGTCCGCCCGGCTCTGTGCTTTCATTTCCTCTGTGCGCTCTGCCTGCGGTGTGTGTGTGTGTTTCACAGGGCTGCAGCCACAGCTTATAGCAGTGTGAGACGCAAGATGAATAACCGCCGACAGCTGCTATGAAATCTCATTACACTCATCATTTGTACCAGTCAGCACTACTCTACCCTGGCCAACCTGCAGCTGCCTCTGCCTCTATATGTGCTGCTGTGTACAGAAAGGAGAGGTGCATGGTAATGGAATAAACATGGCTTTCTATTCAAATATTTGGATGGTCTCCATCTCACTCAGACATACATAGCTACATCACTAAACCATGCAGACTAGTGGTCTGACCTGTTATAGTTGCGGTCTCCATCACAGCAGCGTCTGGAGACAATCAGGATGACAGACAGCAGGACCAGTGTTCCCCCTAGGAAGATGGACAGGAGCACCAGCAGTAGGACGTAACCATTCTGTTGTTTACCAGGCTCAAATGGGACCCCCTGGAGAAACATTGGAGAGGATGAGGGACACCTGGGTGCACAGGTGTGCTGATTGTTCTGGGGTTGAGGCTAAGTGCATGACGAAGTTCCCGAGAGGAATGGGTGTTTACTGAGAGACAGGCACCACTGAGGCTGTGTGTGTAGGGTAGAGTGGAGAAGAATAAGAAAAACTGTCTTTCTCACATGAACATCAAAGCCCAGAGTATAGCTACTTGTAGCAGGGCCTCCTGGCTAATTGCTCCCCTGATCTCCGTATGATCAGGCTATTCATGTGAGACAAGGCAGCAGGAAGCCTAAATGGAAAAAAAACACTACACTTTCCTCAGCAACAGTTATCTTTTTAATTGCTTTTACTTGTTAGAGAGCAATTATTAAGCTCTACATACAGTACCAGTCAAAAGTTTGGACACACCTACTCATTCAAGGGTTTCTTTATTTTTACTATTTTCTACATTGTACAATAATATTGAATACATATGGAATCATGTAGTAACCAAAAACAAGTGTTAAATCACAAATATTTTATACTTGAGATGCTTCAAATTAGCCAGCTTTTGCCTTGATGACAGCTTTGCACACTCTGGTCATTCTATCAACCAGCTTCATGAGGTAGTCACCTGGAATGCATTTCAATTTACAGGTGTGCCTTGTTAAAATTAATTTGTGAAATGTCTTTCCTTCTTAATGCATTTGAGCCAATCAGTTGTGTTGTGACAAGGTAGGGTTGGTATACAGAAGATAGCTGTAATGAAGACACTGAGACAAGAAGCAGATGAAACGTTTAATAAAACAAACATGGAACCAGACAACATAGTCGTGTCTTTGCATAAACACAGGATCAATACGGACTGGGGAAGGAACCTAAGGGTGTGCCAGATATAGGAGAGGTAATAAGTGAGGTAACGGAGTCCAGGTGTGCCTCATGACATACAAGTGTGTGTAATGATGGATCCCAGGATCGGTGGTTAGTATACCGGTGACGCCAGAGGGGAGGAGCAGACGAGTCAGTACCCTGGTGCGCGGCTCCAGCCACAGGATGACGCCGACCAAAGGGATGGCCCCGAGGACGAGGAGCGGGCCAGTCCAGGCGGTAAAGATAGTATTCACGGATAGTGTTGGGATCCAGAATGTCCTCCACCAGGAATCCAACACCGCTCCTCTGGGCTATACCCCTAGCAGTCCACCAGGTACTGAAGCCGACCCTCACAACAGTCGTGAGTCCAGTAGAGATCTGACGGCATAGGCCAGACCCCCCCTCGGTGTCCAGCTAGGGGACCAGGAACCACCAGCCTGAAAAGGGAGACATGAAAAACAGTGAGATACGGTAGTCACTGCAAAGCTGTAACCTGTACGTCACCTCGTTGATCCTCCAGAGAACCTTGAACGGCCCCACAAACCGGGGCCTCAGCATCTTGCAGGGCAGGCGAAGTGGGAGTGTTTGAGCAATGGGGTGTAGGTGAAAAGTCCCTTCAGTAGACAGAAGGCCTTGTTGGCTGCTGGGCTCCATACCCACCTACAGGGCCCACCCTTGAGGAGAGGTGATCTGAAGTTCCTGATGGAGGTATAAGTTGGCAAACCCCAAAAACCGTTGTAACCCCTTTATGGTGGTTGGAACTGGCCATGACCTGACCACATCTACCTTCTTGTCATCCATCCTCACTTCCTGCGGGCTGATTTTGTAGCCTAAGAAGGAGACAGCCTTCTGACAAAATTGGCACTTCTCAGCCTTGAAGAACAGGTGGTTAGCCAGGAGATGTTCCAGGACTGCTCAAACGTTAGTGATGTGATCCTCCAGGGTAGCCTAGTAGACCAGGATGTCATCGATATACACGACCACCTGGCATCTGAGCATGTCCCTGAACACATTAATGAATGCCTGGAACACTGATGGAGCATTAGCTAAACCAAATAGCATAGTGACCAGACATCGTGCTAAATGCAGTCTTCTACTCATCCCCCTCCCGGAACCGGATGAAATTGTATGCACACCTCAGTTCCAGTTTGGTAAAGAACCTGGCCTCGCGGAGCTGTTCAATGTCTGCCGGCACTAACGGGAGAGGGTAAGGTACTTTGCGGTGATTGCGTTGATTCCTATGTACTCAATACATGGGCGTAACCTTCAAATTTTTGGGGCCACGAAGAAGAAACCAGCCAACACAGGAGAAGTGGACGTGCGGATGAAACCTTGTTGGAGCGCCTCTTGGATGTAATCATTCATGGCCTGGGTCTCAACCACTGACAGAGGGTAAATGCATCTGTGCAGAGCCACAGACCCTACCAGCAGGTTGATGGCACAGTACCAGGGGATGATGAGGAGAAAGACAGGTGGCGCCGGTCTTGGAGAATACCTCCCGCAGGTCCTGGTATATCTCCGGGATATTGGGCTGAAGGGAAACCACAGGACTTTCAACTGAGGTGGAACCACATGGGATGGGGAAGCAGGTCCTCTGGCATTCGGGTGACCAGTCTGATTCTCATCCTCGACCATGAGATGGTGAGGTTATGGCGTTAAAGCCATAATGTTAAGAGGAGGCAAGGGTCTGGTCAAGGCACCGGAATCCACGAACGCTGTAGACAGTACACGAGGGACAGTCAACAAGTGTGATGGACACCAAAAAGAGAGTTTAGTAGAAAGTGATGAAGATGGAATACTCACTCCTGTCCTATGAGGTGGAAGATCACGTGACCATCCCTCTGCTCTTGTGGATCCCGGATTAGCAAGTGCCGGACACCGCTGCAACTGGTGCCCTCCTTGACCACAATACAGCCCCCGTCTGCATCGTTCAGCTGCAGGGAGGTGTGAGACCCCTACCTCCAAGGGTTCAGGCTCTGATCCAGAGTGTTCTCCGAGGGAGGGAGAGAAGCGATGAGAGTTCCGACACTCACGTAGTATGGCCATCCATCTGGAGGACCATCGCAATGAGTGTGTCCAAAGTATATGTATATGAAGTGCCGGCTCATTCCATCTGCTAGATGCTGCTACTGTCCGGAAGGTGAGCATGTACTCGGCAGCCGTCTGGTCCCCCTGCCGTAATTGGAATAAGCACTCAGCCCTCTCTCTGCCCTTCAGGGGATGCTCAAAGATGCATTTGAACAGAGCCATGAACCCCTCATATGAATCTAGCTCGTCCTCTCTCCCAGGCAGCCATGGCCCATTCCAAAGCCCACCCAGTCAGAGAAATAACCATGGCAATATTGGACCTCTAGGTGGTGGGGCTCCTCTTTGGTGCATAATGAAGAGGGAGCACTGAAGTAGGAAGCCGCAACATTTAGATGGGGGTGCTGTCATATTTATCCGGAGAGGGACAGATGGGTATCACGGACCTGAGTGGGTTGCTGAATGGGCTGTTGTGCTGGCGCAACTGTTTGTAGAGTATCCTCCACTAGTTGACGGCAATGTATGTTCGAGACTGAAGAAACTCTCCCATAGCCGTCCCCAGTTGTGCCAGCTGGTCCTGGTGTTGACGTAGAAGGTATCCCTGCTAGTTTGGACCAAGTCCATATTATGGCAAGAACCGCTTAAATAAGCAAAGAGAAACGTCAGTCCATCACTTTAAGACATGAAAGATTTCAAGAACTTTGGAAGTTCTCAAGTGCAGTCACAAAAGCCATCAAGCGTTGTGATGAAACTTTCATGAGGACCGCCACAGGAAAGGAAGACCCAGAGTTACCTCTGCTGCAGAGGATAACTTCATTAGAGTTACCAGCCTCAGATAATTGGCAATTAACTGCACCTCAGATTGCAGCCCAAAAAATTGCTTCACAGAGTTCAAGTAACAGACATCTCAACATCAACTATTCAGAGAAGACTGCGTGAATCAGGCCTTCATGGTTGAATTGCTGCAAAGAAACCACTAGTAAAGGACAATAATAATAAAGAGACTTGCTTGGTCCAAGAAACATGAGCAATGGACATTAGACCGGTGTAAATCTGTCCTTTGGTCTGATGAGTTCAAATTTGATTTTTGGTTCCAACCGCAATGTCTTTGAGACAGAGTAGGTGAACAGATGATCTCCGCATTTGTGGTTCCCACCATGAAGCATGGAGGAGGTGGTGTAATGGTGCTTTGCTGGTGATACGGTCAGTGATTTTAATTTTACATTTGATTTTTTTTTAAATTCAAGGCACACTTAACCAGCATGGCTACCACAGCAGTCTGCAGCAATACGCCATCCCATCTGGTTTGTGCTTAGTTGGACTATCATTTGTTTTTCAACAGGACAATGACCCAAAACACACCTCCAGGCTGTGTAAAGGATATTTGACCAAGGATAGTGATGGAGTGCTGCATCAGATGACCTGGCTGCCACAATCACCCAACCTCAACCTAATTGAGATGGTTGGGATGAGTTGGACCACAGAGTGAAGGAAAAGCAGCCAACAAGTGCTCAGCATATGTGTGAACTCCTTCAAGACTGTTGGAAATGCATTCCAGGTGACTACCTCATGAAGCTGGTTGAGAGAATGCCAAGAATGTGCAAAGCTGTCAAGGCAAAGGGTGGCTACTTTGAAGATTCTCAAATATAATTTTGACTTAATATTTTGCTTACTACATGATTCCATGTGTTATTTCATAGTTTTGCTGTCTTCATTATTATTCGACAATGTCGAAAAAAAAAACGCTTGAATGAGTAGGTGAATTCAAACTTTTGACTGGTACTGTACTTCTGCCTATTGTGTAAGACCAGGTATGGTAAGGGTGATCAAAACTCTAGGAGCTTTCAGATATTAAAAACAGACAATGCTATGAGAAATACAAACAATCCACTGTGCAGATGCATAACCTTACCAATTACAGCATGCAGGTTGACGCCATTGATTTACACCCACTGGTTTGTGCACTGTGAATCTATAAATGCCACAGAGCAATTTATCAATTGTGGCCTGTGTTATTAACCTGTCTGCACCCAAGACAGGAAAAGGTGCTCTGATGGTGGCGCTGGAGCTGACTGAATACAACAGGGAGGAGGCTGGCTGTTCAACGCATAGTTTAGGTTCGACCAAAAAGGTCATTCTGAAGGAGGTTGGACTTCCATATGATAGAAATGTGTCTACCTAAAAGCTTTACAAAGAGGTAGGAGCTTCCCTTCAGACAGTAAACCTTCACCCCGCCAACAGCATGTCAAGGCACTTTGGCTCTAGAGAAGCTGTGTGTGGCTAATTGAAAAAACAGACAACCAGAAAGTCCCTTTTGATAGACTACTATCCAAACAAAAGCCTTAGAAACGCTCCAGCTAGTTTACTCAGAAACAAACTTTTGGGACTTCCTTCATCCATTGCATTGTTAGATGCAAACCACTCAAGGGCAGCAGTACAACTGTTGTACAAAGGCATGCTGCTATTGTAAGCATGTTTAATACCAGTCACAAAGGCTACAGTCCATGCAGTAACCAAGGTTAACTGTAGTCTGTACCATAAACTCAGTAATATTCATGTTACCCCAGTGTTGACTGCTGACATCAGAAAATAAATTTCTCTAAGGAGGAATTAAATTTCAGATTAGATCAGGGATTTAATCATTTCAGACCCAGCCCAGGATGTTCCCTCTATCAGCCATTCAGGCAGAATAGAGGAAGAAGTCAGCTCTGTCAGTTAGCAGAAAACCCACACAGAAGGGGCTCTGGCAGTGACTTACGGTGGAGTTCTCGGTGAGGTTGTTCCAGACGGTAGACTCATTGCTCATGGTCCAGGCAAGCGTGAGCGTCCCCCTGAGACAACAAACAGGAAGTTAGGCAGCTGTTGGAATAGACACCACAAAACACCAGTCATATCTGAGAGATCTACTGTAAATATATCTGCAGACATATGTCCCTCTAAAATAATTGAGGAATATGCAGAAAAACAAAAACAGAATGACAAAGGCCTGTAACATAATTATACTGTGGGCCACCTTCATCAACCGGCTGCATATGAAAGTGGCATTGACTCTGAACAAATACCAACACAGTGGCAAGAAAATGTATGTGAACCCTTTGGGATGACCTGGATTTCTGCATAAATTGGTCATACAATCTGATCTGATCTTCAATAGACAAACAGTCTGCTTAAACTAATAAACAAGTATACATTTATTGAACACACCGTGTAAACCTTCAGTGCAGGGTGGAAAAATTGTGAACCGTAGGATTTAATAACTGGTTGACCCTCCTTTGGAAGGAATAGCCTAAACCATTTGTAGTTATGGATCAGGAGGAATTTTGGACCATTCCTCTTTACAAAACCATTTCAGTTCAGCAATATTCTTGTGATGTTTGGTGTGAAGCACTCGAGGTCATGCAACTGCATCTCAAATCAGGTTGAGGTCAGGATTCTGACTAGGCCACTAATTTCTTCTGTTGAAGCCATTCTGGTTGTTGATTTACTTCTGTGTTTTGGGTCGTGTCCTGTTGCGTCACCCAACTTCTGTTGAGCTTCAATTGGTGGACAGATAGCTTTATATTCTTCTGCAAAACGTCTTGATAAACTTGGGAATTAATTTTTCCGTCATGATAGCAAGCTGTCCAGGCCCTGAGTAAGCAGAGCAGCCCCAAACCATAATTCTCCCTCCACCATACTTTACAGTTGGGATGAGTTGTTGATGTTTGTGTGCTGTGCCTTTTTTTTCTCCATAGTGTGTTCCTTCCAAACAACTCAACTTTTGTTTAATCTGTCCACAGGGTATTTTGCCTGTGGAATATCAAGGTGCTCTTTTGACGTGCAGCAATGTTTTTTTTGGACAGCAGTGGCTTCATCCATGGTGTCCTCCCATGAACACCATTCTTGTTTAGTGTTTTGCATATCATGTTAGCATGTTCCAGAGATTTCTGTAAGTCTTTAGCTGACACTCTAGGATTCTTTTTCTTTCTTTTTTACCCCTTTTTTCTCCCCAATTTCATGGTATCCAATTGTTGTAGATCTTGTCTCATCGCTACAACTCCCATACGCGCTCGGGAGAGACGAAGGTTGATACACAACCCAACCAGCCGTACTGCTTCTTAACACAGGGCTCTTCCAACCCGGAAGCCAGCCGCACCAATGTGTTGGAGGGTACACTAACCCTTGGTTAGCGCGCACTGCGCCCGCCACAGGAGTCGCTGGTGAGACAAGAATATCCCTACCGACCAAGCCCTCCCTAACCCGGACGACACTAGGCCAATTGTGCGTCACCCCACGGACCTCCCGGTCGAGGCTGGTTACGACAGAGCCTGGGCGCGAACCCAGGGACTCTGATGGCACAGCTGGCGCTGCAGTACAGCGCCCTTGACCACGACGCCACCTGGGAGGCCCCTCTAGGAGTCTTCTTAACATCATTGTGCATTATGCGCTGTGCTCGTCTCATCTTTGCAGGACGGCCACTCCTAGGGAGAGTAGCAAGAGTGCTGAACTTTCTCCATTTATAGACAATTTGTCTTACTGTGGACTGATGACCATCAAGGCTTTTAGAGATTTTTTTGTAACCTTTTCCAGCTTTATGAAAGTCAACAATTCTTAAATCTTAATATTTTGTTTGAGCCACGATTCACATCAGGCAATGCTTCTTGTGAATAGCAAACTCCAATTTTGTGTGTTTTTTACAGGACCGGGCAGCTCTAACCAACATCTCCAATCTCGTCTCATTGATTGGACTCCAGGTTAGCTGACTCTTGATTCCAATTAGCTTTTGGAGAAGTCATTAACCAAGGGGGTTGACATCCTTTTTCCACCATACACTGTGAATGTTTAAATTATGTATTCAATATGGACAAGGAAAATGCAATCATTTGTGTGTTATTAGTTTAAGCTCACTGTGTTCGTCTATTGTTGTGACTTTGATGAAGGTCAGATTAAATTTTATGACCAATTTATGCAGAAATTCATGGCAATTCCAAACAGTTTACTTTGTATGTACATACAGTGGCAAGACAACTTCAAATATAAATAAAAACCCAGCAAACTGGGAATATTCCCAAGATATTATCGAACATTACTATTAAGTTCTCATTAGGGGTTGAGCTAACATTTAAAAAAAAAATATATATATATATTTTTTTTTTTTAAATCACCAAATATTTAATATCAAAGAAAATGTTTGGAATTAAATTTCCTTGGGATTCTCTAACATTCACAAAAATGTTGTTCATAGCATCTGTGAAAAACAACACCACAGAACATTCTCCAAAGGATCTCAGCTTGCCAGGGAACATATACTGAACAAAAATATCAATGCAACAATTTCAAAGACTTGACTAAGTTACAGTTCGTATAAGGAAATAAGTCAATTGAAATAAATACATTTGGCCCTAATCAATGGATTTCACATGCCTGGGAATACAGATACACATCAGTTGATCACAGATACAGGGCATTTGGAAAGTATTCAAACCCCTTGACATATTTTGTTTAATTCTACCTTTATTTAACTAGGCAAGTCAGTTAAGAACAAATTCTTATTTTCAATGACAGTGGGTTAACTGAATTGTTCAGTGGCAGAACGACAGATTGACCTTGTCAGCTCAGTGATTTGATCTTGCAAACTTTCGGTTACAAGTCCAACGCTCTAACCACTAGACTACCTGCCGCTTACTGTAAAGTAAACAAAAAATGTGTTACGTTACAGACTTATTCTAAAATTGATTGAATTCCCCCATCAAATCAACACCTCATTATGACATAGCAAATATAAGTTTAGACATTTTTGCAAATGTATTAAAAATTAACTGAAATATTACATTTGTATTCACTCTTTACTCAGTACTTCGTTGAATCACCTTTGCCTGCGATTACAGCCTTGAGTATGATGTTACAAGCTTGGCAAACCTGTATTTGGGGAGTTTCTCACATTCTTCTGTGCAGATCCTCTCAAGTTGTCAGGTTGGATGGGGAGCGTCGCTGTACAGCTATTTTCAGGTGTCTCCAGAGATGTTCGATCGGGTTCAAGTCTGGGCTCTGACTGGCCCACTCAAGGACATAGCGACTTATCCCGAAGCCACTGCTGCGTTGTCTTGGCTGTGTGCTTAGGGACATTGTCCTGTTGGAAGGTGAATTTTTGCCCCAGTCTGAAGTCCTGAGAGCTCTGGAGCAGGTTGTCATCAAGGATCTCTGTACTTTACTCCGTTTATATCTTTCCCTCGATCCTGACTAGTCATCAGACCAGAGAATCTTGTTTCTCATGGTCTGAGAGTCCTTTAGGTGCCTTTTGGCAAACTCCAAGTGGGCTGTCATATGCCTTTTACTGAAGTGGCTTCTGGACTGGCCACCCCACATATGCGCTCTCTAATTCTCTCTCTCTCGGAGGACCTGAGCCCTAGGACCGTGCCCCAGGACTACCTGACATGATGACTCCTTGCTGTCCCCAGTCCACCTGACTGCGCTGCCGCTCCGGTTTCAACTGTTCTGCCTTATTATTATTCGACCATGCTGGTCATTTATGAACATTTGAACATCTTGGCCATGTTCTGTTATAATCTCCACCCGGCACAGCCAGAAGAGGACTGGCCACCCCACATAGCCTGGTTCCTCTAGGTTTCTTCCTAGGTTTTGGCCTTTCTAGAGAGTTTTTCCTAGCCACCGTGCTTCTACACCTGCATTGCTTGCTGTTTGGGGTTTTAGGCTGGATTTCTGTACAGCACTTTGAGATATCAGCTGATGTACGAAGGGCTATATAAAATCAATTTGATTTGATCTACCATAAAGGCTTAATTGGTAGACTGTTGCAGAGATGGTTGTCCTTCTGGAAGGTTCTCCCATCTCCACAGAGGAACTCTAGAGCTCTGTCAGAGTGAACATCAGGTTCTTGGTCCCTTCCCTGACCAAGGCCCTTCTCCCCCGATTGCTCAGTTTGGCCAGCTCAAGGAAGAGTCTTGGTGGTTCCAAACTTGTTCTATTTAAGAATGATGGAAGCCACGGTGTTCTTGGAGACCTTCAATTACGCAGATTTATTTTGGTACCGTTCCCCAGATCTGTGCCTCGACACAATCCTGTCCGGGAGCTCTATGGACAATTCCTTCGACCTCATGGCTTGATTTTTGCTCTGACATGCTCAGTCAACAACTGTGGGAGATATATATATATATATGACAGGTGTGCACATTTCCAAATCATATCCAATCAATCAATTTACTACAGGTGGACTTCAAATCAAGTTGTAGAAGGATAATCAATGGAAACAGGATGTACTGGATATCAATTTGAGTCTCATAACAAGGATCTGAATACTTCTGTAAATAAATACATTTGAAAAATGTATTTCAAGGAGCGGGACACTAATCCGGACACCTATAAAAGAAATCCCACTACGCCCTCAGACGAACCATCAAACAAGCAGTGTCAATACAGGATTAAGATTCAATCCTACTACACGGCTCTGACGCTCGTCTGATGTGGCAGGGCTTGAAAACTATTACGGCCTACAAAGGGAAACCCAGACGTGAGCCTACCAGACGAGCTAAATGCCAATTATCTTCGCATCGAGGCAAGCAACACTGACACATGCACAAGAGCACCAGCTGTGTTTTAACGCTCTCGGTAGCCAATATGAGCAAGACCTTTAAAACAGGTTAACATTCAAAGCCGCAGGGCCAGATGGATTACCAGGACGTGTACTCAAAGCATGCACGGACCAACTGGCAAGTGTCTTCACTGACAGTTTCAACCGCTCCCTGACTGAGTCTGTAATACCTACATGTTTCAAGCAGACCACCATAGTCGCTGTGCCCAAGGAAGCAAAGGTAACATGCCTAAATGATTACCGCCCGTAGCACTCACGTCGGTAGCCATGAAGTGCTTTGAAAGGCTGGACATGGCTCACATCAACACCATCATGCCAAAAACCCTAGACCCACTCCAATTTGCATACCACCCCAAAAGATCCATAGATATCTCAATCACACTCCATTGCCTTTTCCCACCTGGACAAAAAGAACACCTGTGTGAGAATGCTGTTCCTTGACTATAGCTCAGCGTTCAACACCATATTGCCCACAAAGCTCATCACTAAGCTTAGGACCCTGGGACTAAACACCTCCCTCTGCAACTGGATCCTGGACTTCCGGACGGGCTGCCCCCAGGTGGTGAGGGTAGGCAACTTCACATCTGCCACTTATCCTCAATACTGGGGCCCCTCAGAGTTGTGTACTTAGTCCCCTCCTGTACTCCCTTGTTCACCCACGACTGCAACACCATCATTAAGTTTGCTGACGACAACAGTGGTATGCCTGATCACCAACAATGAGAGCCTATATGGAAGAGGTCAGAGAACTGGCAGTGTGGTGCCAGGACAACCGCTCCCTCAATGTGAGCAAGACAAAGGAGCTGATCGTGGACTACAGGAAAAGGCGGGTCGAACAGGCCCCCATTAACATCAACGGGGCTGTAGCGGAGTGGGTCGAGAGTTAAGTTCCTTGGTGTCCACATCACCAACAAAATATCATGGTCCAAACACACCAAGACAGTCATGAATTGGGCACAACAAAACCTTTTCCCCCTCAAGAGACTTCAAAGATTTGACATGGATCCCCAGGCCACCAGACTATTACATTGACCCCCTCCATTTGTTTTGTACACTGCTGCTACTCTCTATTTAGTCACTTCACCCCTACCTACATGTACAAATTACCTCTAACCTGTACCCCCGCATACTGACTCGGTACCCCCTGTTACTGTGTTAATTTTTACAGCCGGCCACCAGAGGGTAATAGGGATTTTCTTTCTTTACTCTGACTGAAACTTCACCAGTCGAATGTATACATAACACAATATATTGCAAGTTAATTATGTTTAAATATGCAAATGAGGCAAACTGTCCTTAAATATGCACTAATTTGCATATTACGATAATCGTTTTTCAACACTGGTTCAAGGCAGAATGTTTTTTTTTTTATGATAAGACACTCAATGGTCAGACTTACAGATCAGTATATAAAAACTGTCATTTCATGGCATTATTTTTTTTAATTTTATTTTTTTTAAAACACTTGTATGAAGGATGCATATTTTGCATATAAAATGACACTTAAAATCAAGACAACACAAGATATTTAAAAAAGCCTCTGTAAATATGACTATAAGACATAAGAACCCGTGTGTGGAATAATGTGAATGCATATCCTTTGAAGCCTGAGAAATGAATTGGGGCACATGTCATTTTTAGAAAATGGCTGATAAAGATATGCTAATGCAATTAAAAATGTACTTATCTATAAATAAGAGTTAATTAATGTGACAACTTCTAAACATCAAATATACCTTTACCTACATTTGTTTCAAGCAACAGCGCATATGCTTTGAATACTGGTCTGTTGGGCAGTTGAGCAAATTCTCATATCACTTTACTTAATTTGTCACATACAAGGATTTTGTATGGTTGTTGAAATGTGCAGAACATTAATCAGCTATACCTGCCCCATATGTAAGGCCCTCTGAGTTGTTGCTGGTGCCTCTTTACTCTCTTGACTGTGTCATGGGACCTGCGCCTACGCTTGGCACACTCCATTGAAGAAAAGTCAGCTCTCGCAACATGCCTTGCATCCTCCTCTCCGATTGCTTCCAGTGTCACCAATGTGCTGTCAAGCCACAATTTGTTCATCACATTTGATATAGCAGTGGCTCCCTCATTGAACGTGGTTACTGCCATACTGCCTGCTCCGTCAATGTGACTTTTGCCCACAAAGACAGTTTTGGGGCATCGCAACCATATTACAGAGTTCAGACAACCATTTGCATTCTGGGTTCCTCAGTGCTACATTCTTTTGAGGACGTTATCCTTTGACATCCTATGATATACAGGTACCATTTTCTGTGCAACCTCTCTATTAAAAAAATGTATGGCCTCCAAGGTTTTTGTGACAGGGTGGATCTTCACCATTTTCTATGGCTCGCTGGTACCAGCACCAATCATAAAGCCCCTTTAATATCAGCCGATGTCACAAAGTGCTATACCGAAACCCAGCCTAAAACCCCAAACAGCAAGCAATGCAAATGTCGAAGCACGGTGGCTAGGAAAAACTCCCTACAAAGGCAGGAACCTAAAAAGAAACCAGGTTCTGAGGGGTCCTCTCCTGGCTGTGCCGGGTGGAGATTATAACAGTACATGGCCAAGCTGTTCAAGCGTTCATAGATGACCAGTAGGGTCAAATAATAATAATCACAGTGGTTGTAGAGGGTGCAACAAGTTAGCACCTCAGGAGTAAATGTCAGTTGGCTTTTCATAGCCGATCATTCAGAGTTAGAGACAGCAGGTGCGGTAGACAGTGAGAGAGTCAAAGACAGCAGGTCCGGGACAAGGTAGCACATTCGGTGAACAGGTCACACCTATCCCGTAGTTGGAAGGGAATCCTCTCGTGTCAAGTGCCATCAAAGGATACATTAAGGTCTATGATGGCATCCTCATCCAACAACTCTGCTATGTCTAGGTCTATATCTGCATATGCTCTTCTAATTGCAGCACTCTCCATCGACTGTAGCACTCTCTGAATCTCTGCATCTAAAGAGGGGTGGGGATAAAGTACTTATGTCTGTCGACATCAGTCATAACTGCAGAACTAAATATCAGCATATTACCCAATGTTAATATTAGCATATATTTACATTAATCACATTAACCTACAGTGTCATAGGGCTGTAGCCTAATGTGACACCAATTGTATACAGTGGGGCAAAAAAGTATTTAGTCAGCCACCAATTGTGCAAGTTCAACCACTTAAAAAAAGATGAGGCCTGTAATTTTCCTCATAGGCACACTTCAACTATGACAGACAAAATTAGAAGAAAAAAAAAATCCAGAAAATCACATTGTAGGATTTTAATGAATTTATTTGAAAGTTATGGTGGAAAATAAGTATTTGGTCAATGACAAAAGTTTCTCAATACTTTGTTATATACCCTTTGTTGGCAATGACAGCGGTCAAACGTTTTCTGTAAGTCTTCACACACTTGCTGGTATTTTGGCCCATTCCTCCATGCAGATCTCCTCACTGATATTTTGGGGCTGTTGCTGGGCAACAGACTTTCAACTCCCTCCAAAGATTTTCTGTGGGGTTGAGATCTGGAGACTGGCTAGGCCACTCCAGGACCATGAAATGCTTCTTACGAAGCCACTCCTTCATTGCCCGGGCGGTGTGTTTGGGATCATTGTCATTCTGAAAGACCCAGCCACATTTCATCTTCAATGCCCTTGCTGATAGGAGGTTCACTCAATCTCACGATACATGGCCCCATTCATTATTTCCTTTACACGGATCCCTTTGCAGAAAAACAGCCCCGAAGCAGCCCCAAAGCATGATGTTTCCACCCCCATGCTTCAGAGTAGGTATGGTGTTCTTTGGATGCAACTCAGCATTCTTTGTCCTCCAAACACGACGAGTTGAGTTTTTACCAAAAAGTTATATTTTGGTTTCATCTGACCATATGACATTCTCCCAATCTTCTTCTGGATCATCCAAATGCTCGAGCAAACTTCAGATGGGCCTGGATACATACTGGCTTAAGCAGGGGGACACGTCTGGCACTACAGGATTAGAGTCCCTGGCGGCGTAGTGTGTTACTGATGGTAGGCTTTGTTACTTTGGTCCCAGCTCTCTGCAGGTCATTCACTAGGTCCCCCTGTGTAGTTCTGGGATTTTTGCTCACCATTCATGATCATTTTGACCCCACGGGGTGAGATCTTGCGTGGAGCCCCAGATCGAGGGAGATTATCAGTGGTCTTGTATGTCTTCCAATTCCTAATAATTGCTCCCACAGTTGATTTCTTCAAACCAAGCTGCTTACCTATTGCAGATTCAGTCTTCCCAGCCTGGTGCAGGTCTACAATTTTGTTTCTGGTGACCTTTGACAGCTCTTTGGTCTTGGCCATAGTGGAGTTTGGAGTGTGACTGAGGTTGTGGACAGGTGTCTTTTATACTGATAACAAGTTCAAACAGGTGCCATTAATACAGGTAATGAGTGGAGGACAGAGGAGCCTCTTAAAGAAGAAGTTACAGGTCTGTGAGAGCCAGAAATCTTGCTTGTTTGTAGGTGACCAAATACTTATTTTCCACCATAATTTGCAAATAAATTCATTAAAAATCCTACAATGTGATTTTCTGGATTTTTTTCCCCTCATTTTGTCAGTCATAGTTGAAGTGTACCTAGGATGAAAATTACAGGCCTCATCTTTTTAAGCAGGAGAACTTGCCCAATTGGTGGCTGACTAAATACTTCTTTGCTCCACTGTAGGTCTGTTTTCCTATCACTCTGTTTTGTTAACTTTGAAACATTTGCTTGAGCAAGGAAATAAATATTATTTATACACAGCAAGTCATCTGACAATCATGGGCTACTCTCCTTTTTTATTTATGTGTCACTCTGGTCATTTCGCTGATATAAGCAGAGACTCAAGGAATCCCTAGGACTTTGATCATTTTCTTTAGATCTGCATAACCAAGTCCAAGTTTGTGAGCTAGAAAAACCATCCTCACATTTATATCAAATGCCACATCTCCCCTGGAGCACTCCTGCAGCCTAGAGGAAGTGTAAACACTCCTCCTAAATTCATCACGATCACCTCATTCTATCATGACAGAATCCCTGGTTGGTGAAGTCTAAGGTGATTTTCAGTCCAGTGTTTAGACACTTATGGCAAATCAAATCATATTGTTTTATTTCAGACATGGGGAAAAAAAAGAAATGGCTTTTTAAAGGGGTTGATCAGCTTTAATATAGCGTATAGATTGTTGCTTCCATCAATGTAAATTGTCTGCATCATTTCCAATCCCCATATATTTGGGGTAAATACACACATTTTAGAATATACCGTTATTATTCCCCGCAAACCCTACCAGCCCTCCTGTAATTGGAGTAAACACTTAGGCTTCTACCTATAGTTTATACATATTATACAAATTTTACAGACACAATAGTTATATTTTGTTTGTTTTTAGTACTTCCTCTATTTCTGATGTCCATCCAGTTTGATTTCTATTTTTAACTGTGCTATTTCACAACATTTCTGAACCTATATACACATTTTACAGACCCCGTATGTTTTACATTTGTTCTCGTTGTTATTAGTCCCAACCTTCAGCTTCATTCAACCCCTCCCATCTATCTCTTAACACCATCCATTTTGGATTTCTACTTGCCATATATTTTTCAACTGTGCTGTGATGCTTCACAAAAATACTGACCCTTTGTTCTCATAGCTTCTACAGATTTGAAATTAATAATATTAATTTTTAATTAAATAAATAATCATTTTAAGAATTTAAGTTGAATCCGGCATTGTTCTGCGTGTCAGTTCATAAACCATGGAATCGGTAGGTCGAAAATGTCTTCAACTATTTTGCAAGTTATGACACAGCTGTCAATATTTTTGTCCTTAAATGAAATTGGTATATGTTTTTATATCACAATTTTCTTTAACCATTTATGATCTTTAATGCAGGACCAACAGACAAGTTCCTTACACCCCCCTACTTGCCTCTTCCAATTGTGGTAATACTGCAATTAGTTGGTTGTGTATTTTGGCTAGTGCAGACATTTCCATATGTCTATGTTAATTGCATGTGTGACCATTTACAAAAATTATACTTTTATCATCAAAATTAAGTTATTTAAAAAAATAAAAATAAATCTATTAGTATATTTGAGTTTAACCACAATATTTGTTCTGTCTTCTGAAATTGCAACCAACTTTAAGGCTTGTTAAGATTAAAAAATTTGGAGATAATTTTGTTATCAAATAACCAAAAGTGAGCAGTTGGAATCTGAATCAAGCGAAAGGGACCATTCTTGAACATGGGGTGAGACATTCTTACTAATTTACTAGAGAACCAGTTTGGATTTAAGTATAACTTTTGTATGACTGAAGCCTTTAGTGAGAGGTCTAATGCTTTAATATTTAATCATTTCTGCCCTCTGAATTCTTATACAAAACAGGCCCTTCTAATTTTGTCTGGCATGCCATTCCAAATAAAATATTTTGGATCATATCATTTAAAAAGCATGTCACTAGGTGTAAGCAAAACCATAAGCAAATAGGTACACTGTGATATAACTAAAGAGTTAAATCAGGGTGATTTTTCCACAAATAGACAGGTATTTTTCTTTCCATGGTAACAAGATCTAATCTATTTTTGCTAACTTTCTATAAATATTTGTGGGAGTGAGATCATTTCTTTCTGGATTTGTATACCAATTATGTCCACATCCTCGTCAGACCATTTTATTGGTAAACTACATGGTAATGCAAAAAGTTGCATTTTTTAGTGATCCAATACGTAATATAGTACACTTAGAATTTGGTTTTAATCCAGAGAGGTTAGCAAAAATAATCTAGATCCTCTATGAGGCTGTGGAGGGATTAAAATTGTAGTTTTAAAAGAAAACATGAATCAGCATACAACACTTGTTTTTAAGCCACGGATTTCTAATCCCTTAAAATTTAGATCCAACAATAATATTAACTACTAACATTTCGATGGCAATAATAAATAGATATGCAGATAGTGGACAACCTTGTTTTACTCCTCCTGACAGTTTAAAAAAACTGAGACGTAGCCATTATTTACTAAACTAAAAAAAAGAAGAAACGTCCCCTTTTCAGGACCCTGTCTTTCAAAGATAATTGGTAAAAAGACAAATAACGTCACAGATCTTCATTGTAAAGTTTTTAAACACCATTTCCTCATGCTTGTTCAATGAACCATAAACAATTAATGAACATGCACCTGAAGAACGGTCGTTAAGACACTAACAGCATACAGACAATTAAGGTTACAGTTATGAAAACTCGGACAATAAAGGAGGCCTTTCTACTGACGCTGAAAAATACCAAAAGAGAGATGCCCTGCTCATCCTCGTGCCTTAGGCATGAGGACTGCAGATGTGGCCAGGGCAATAAATTGCTATGTCCGTACTGTGAGATGCCTAAGACAGCGCTACAGGAAGACCGGATGAACAGCTGATCATTCTCGTAGTGGCAGACCACGTGTAACACCTGTACAGGCTCGGAACATCCAAATATCACACCTTCGGTACAGGATGGCAACAACTGCCCAAGTTACACCGGGAACGCACAATCCCTCCATCAGTGCTCAGACGGTCCGCAATAGGCTGAGAGGCTGGACTGAGGGCTTGTAGCCCTGTTGCAGGTCCTCAGACATCACCGTAGCCTATGGGCACAAACCCACCGCCACTGGACCAGTGCTCTTCACTGACAAGTCGTGGTTGTCTCATCAGGGGTGATGGTCTGATTCGTCAAAGGAATGAGCGGTACACCGAGGCCTGTACTCTGGAGTGGGATCGATTTGGAGGTGGAGGGTCCGTCATGATCTGGGGCGGTGTGTCACAGCATCATCGGACTGAGCTTGTTGTCATTGCAGGCAATCTCAATGCTGTGAGGTACAGGGAAGACATACTCCTCCCACACATGGTACCCGTCCTTGCAGGCTCATCCTGACATGACCCTCCAGCATGAAAATGTCACCAGCCATACTGCTCCATCTGTGAGTGATTTCCTGCAAGACAGGAATGTCAGTGTTCTGCCATGGCCATCAAAGAGCCCGGATCTCAATCCCATTGAGCACGTCTGGGACCTGTTGGATCAGAGTGTGAGGGCAAGGACCAGGGCCATCCCCCCCAGAAATGTCTGAACTTGCCTTGATGGAAGGGTGGGTTAACATATCAGTGAGGAACTGGCAAATCTTTTGAAGTCCTGGAGTAGTAGATGCACTGCCGTACTTAATGCAGCTGGCGGCCACACCAGATACTGACACTAACTTCTGAAACCCCCCCCTCTTTGTTCAGGTACACATTATTCCATTTCTGTTAGTCACAACTCTGTAACTTGTTCAGTTTGTGTCTCAGTTGTTGAATCTTATGTTCATACAAATATTGACAAGTTAATTAAGTTTGCTGAAAATAAAACAGTTGTCAGTGAAAGGTTTCTTTTTTTGCTTTATTTTACACCTAGGGTTACTATACATACCGTTAACCCATTTTATAAAGACATTCTCCAAATTGAAATATTCTAGGCATTTATTATATATATTAAACTCCAGTCATACTTTATCAAAAGACTTTTCAAAATCAGCTATGAAAACCAGGCCTGGTTTCCCCAATATTTCTTAGTATATTGTTAGTAGTATAATATTTCTTTCTATCATTTCCAGTACTCATCTTATCTCCAATGTATCATCCATGCAAAAATCATGTCTGATGAGGATGAATATCTGAGAATACCTTTTTAAATTCTATGCGCCAAGCATTTAGCTAGACTCTTTGCATCACAACACTGAAGTGTAAGAGGCCTCCAATATTTCAAATGGACTGGAACTTCTCACACACACACACTAATAATGAAATCAGACCTTGTTACTTTTCCGATAACCACTCCTATATAAAACAGGCTAATAATGGTCCTCTGAGTATATATATATATATAAAAAAATCATTTGGTATACTTCCACTGGTATGCCAGCCAGCACTGGAGTTCTCAACCTTTTTTGGTAGCATTTCTATTAAAGATGGGGGAAAAAAAATACACCAAATTCTGTCACATATTCCATCCAGTTTGCTTTATTATACATGTATATACAAACAACACTGGATCTCTTGAATAAGTTCCTCCATTTATTTTTTCTCTAACTTATTCTGTGCCTCTATTGCTATCTAACTGTACAGTTAGTCCTTCAACTTCCTTTGTTAATATGGACTCTTGATCTAAATTGCTTTTGTTTTATAGATGAGTACTGAATTGCATGGCCTCTAAAGGCCCATTTAAAAAAAGTGTCCCATAACATAGGTACAGCAGATACCCTTATTGTATGTTGGAAAAAGTCAGTTATAAAATCTACTGTCCTAGTTATAATATCATCTTTGATTAAATTTCCAATATCCTCGCCCACGTGGAAACTCTGTAAGAGTAATATATATGCCAATTATATGATCCGACTGTATTCTGTCCCCCATCAACACTAACTTTTGGTGCCGGAAAGAATGACATAAGAAAGTAATCAAGATGACTAGCTTGATTAAGCCTCCGCCACGTCTATCTCAGTAGGTCAGAGTATTTAAGCTTCTATATATCCACTAATTCCAATTCATCCATGACATTCATGATATCCTTAAGTGCCTGAGGGTGATAGTGTGAGTGTGATTTCCTTTCCTTTACGGTCCATAGAGGTATTGAAAACCGTATTCAAATCCCATCATAATAAGAGGATCATTATTTGGACAGTATCTGTTTATTGTCCAATCACATATTTTTTTTTAATCCATCTACCTTGATCTGTTTGGACAATTTGCACATTTGGAGCAAAATTACTGTTAATATCATCACCCCTTTCAAATGTCTTTGCCCATGGGAGAAAAATACTTCACCCCGCCCAGTCCTTTTTCCACTAACTTCATCTAAAATTGTTGAATGAGTTCTGTAAACAATAGAGAATATATATTTCTTCTATTTTAGCCAGGTAAATACTGATAGTCTTTTCTTATAATCTGCTAAGCCATTACCATTATAACTGGCTATACTTATCTCACACTTACCATAGAGACAAGTTTCATTCTATTTATCAAAATATACAGTTGAAGTCAGAAGTTCACATGAACAAGTTAATGATGCCAATCTAAGTGTTTCAACCACTCCACAAATCTCTTGTTAACAAACTATAGTTTTGGCAAGACGGTTAGGACATCTACTTTGCGCATGACACAAGTAATGTTTCCAACAATTGTTTACAGACAGATTATTTCACTTATTATTCACTGTATCACAATTCTAGTGGGTCAGAAGTTTACAACACTAAGTTGACTGTGCCTTTAAACAGCTTGGAAAAGTCCAGAAAAGAATGTCATGGCTTTAGAAGCTTGTGATAAATGATGTCAATTAGAGGTGTACCTGTGGATGTATTTCAAGGCCTACCTTCCAACTCAGTGCCTCTTTGCTTGAATTCATGGGGGAAAAAAATCAAAAGAAATCAGCCAAGACCTCAGCATTTTTTTGTAGACCTCAACAAGTATGGTTCATCCTTGGGAGCAATTTCCAAACGCCTGAAGGTACCACGTTCATCTGCACAAACAATAGTACGCAAGTATAAACGCCATGGGACCACGTAGCCGTCATACTGCTCAGGAAGGAGACACGGTCTGTCTCCTAGAGATTAACGTACTTTGGTGCGAAAAGAGCAAAGGACCTTGTGAAGATGCTGGAGGAAACAGGTACAAAAGTATCTATATCCACAGTAAAACGAGTCCTATAAATCAGGTGGAGCAGTGGTGAAGGGCGCTGTACTTCAGCACCAGCTGTGCCATTAGAGACTCTGGGTTCGCGCCCAGGCTCTGTCGTAACCGGCCGCGACCGGGAGGTCCGTGGGGTGACGCACAATTGGCCTAGCGTCGTCCGGGTTAGGGAGGGCTTGGCCGGTAGGAATGTCCTTGTCTCATTGCGCAACAGCGACTCCTGTGGCGGGCCGGGCGCAGTGCGCGCTAACCAAGATTGCCAGGTGCACAGTGTTTCCTCCGACACATTGGTGCGGCTGGCCTCCAGGTTGGATGCACGCTGTGTTAAGAAGCAGTGCGGCTTGGTTGGGTTGTGTATCGGAGGACGCATGACTTTCAACCTTCGTCTCTCCCGAGCCTGTACGGGAGTTGTAGCGATGAGATAAGATAGTAGCTACTAAAACAATTGGATACCACAAAATTGTGGAGAAAAAGGGGTCAAATTTTAAAAAACAGACTACGGTTTGCCACTGCACATGGGGACAAAGATTGTACTTTTTGGAGAAATGTCCTCTGGTCTGATGAAACAAAAATATAATTGTTTGGCCACAATGACCATCCTTATGTTTGGAGAAAAAAAGGGGGAGGCTTGCAAGCCGAAGAACACCATCCCACCCGTGAAGCACAGGTGTGGCAGAATCATGTTGTGGGAGTGCTTTGCTGCAGGAGGGACTGGTGCACTTCACAAAATAGATGGCATCATGAGTATTGAAAAAAAAAAAGTGCATATATTCAAGCAAAATCTCAAGACATCATCCAGGAAATCAAAGCTTGGTCACAAATGGGTCTCCCAAATGGACAATGACCATACTTCCAAAGTTGTGGGAAAATGGTTTGAGGGGAAATTATGTGGATATAATGAAGCAACATCTCAAGACATCAGTCAGGAAGTGAAAGCTTGGTCGCAAATAGGTCAAGCATACTTCCAAAGTCGTGGCAAAATAGCTAAAGGACAACAAAGTCAATGTATTGGAGTGGCCATCAAAGCCCTGACCTCAATCCTATACAAAATGTGTGGGCAGAACTGAAAAAGCGTGTGCGAGCAAGGAGGCCTACAAACCTGACTCAGTTACACAAGCTCTGTCAGGAGGAATGGGACCAAATTCAACCATCTTATTGTGGGAAGCTACCTGAAACATTTGACCCAAGTTTAACAATTTAAAGGCAATGCTACCAAATACGAATTGAGTGTATATAAACTTCTGACCCACTGGGAATGTGATGAAAGAAATAAAAGCTGAAATAAATCATTCTCTACTATTATTCTGACATTTCACATTCTTTAAATAAAGTGGTGATCCTAACTGACCTAAGACAAGGAATTTTTACTAGGATTAAATGTCAGGAATTTTGAAAAACTGAGTTTAAATGTATTTGGCTAAGGTGCATGTAAACTTCAACTGTGTGTGTATATATATATATATATATATATGTTTTTAACTTGTCATGTACACTCACTGTTCTCACAACATTTTGGGAACTTTAAAATAAATAGTGTGCCATTAACATTTTCCACCCTAATACCATCATTGTATAACCATCAACACAACTAGACAGTGTTTTTTTATATTTAAATGTTTGATTCTGAAAAATGTTTCATTACAACTTTTAGGGGAAATGATCTTAGAGAAGCAGAACCAAAACTCACGTCGGTCTGCCGAATTGCGAAAGAGTCACCAGCCAGGCAGCCTAGCTTCAATGCGTAAATCATCCTTCCATCCTCCCACCTCAGCCCCCTCTACATCAAAGAGGCTCTGCCATCACATTACTAAGAGACAGCTTTGGTGGTCCAACAGCTGAAGCCCAATGCATTCCCTCATACAAAACAAATCATAGCCAGTCATTCTGCTGCAACACACACACACACACACACACACACACACACACACACACACAACGGGGCGAAGCAGCAGCACTCTTTGCCAGCACTGGTGCCTTTGCTACAGGGGAGATGCCTGTCGGAGTGACTTACCCTGATGGAGGGCTGTGTGCAGCAGCTTTGGATGTGAGTCTCTCCCTTCTCAGCTTCCTTGCTGCATGCTCAGCCTGCCTCTGCCCACGCCTGGGCTCTGACCAGCAGCTCAGTTGCTTAGGAAGCAACAATGCACTGCCAAATCATATACACTGCTGCTAGCAAAACAATACGTTGCATTCTAATTTTTATTTATTTTAAGCCAAGGAAACAGACATTTCCCAATGTGTTACTTGTTGTGTATTAGGGATGTATCATTTGCACCTCCATACTTAAGGTAGTTGTTGTATAGGCAGAGCATCATGGGTAATATGTGTTGAGATGAGCACGTTCAAGATACATGTTTGAACTGATTCCGGTCTCGTCATTATTGACTTGTTATAAAGATGTGGTTGAAGATATCCCTCTAGTGGTGTGGGGGCTGTGCTTTGGCAAAGTGGGTGGGGTTATATCCTGCATGTTTGGCCCTGTCCAGGGGCATCAACGGATGGGGCCACAGTCTCTCCTGACCCCTCCGGTCTCAGCCTCCAGTATTTATGCTGCAGTAGTTAATGTCGGGGGGCTAGGGTCAGTATGTTATATCTGGAGTATTTCTCCTGTCTTATAAGTATGCTCTCTCTAATTGTCTCTTTCGCTCTCTCAGAGGACCTGAGCCCTAGGACCATGCCTCAGGACTACCTGGCATGATGACTCCTTGTTGTCCCCAGTCCACCTGGCCGTGCTGCTGCTCCAGTTTCAACTGTTCTGCCTGTGGCTATGGAACCCTGACCTGTTCACTATTATTTGACCATGCTGGTCATTTATGAACATTTTAACATCTTGGCCATGTTCTGTTATAATCTCCACCCTGCACAACCAGAAGAGGACTGGCCACCCCTCATAGCCTGGTTCCTCTCTAGGTTTTGGCCTTTCTAGGGAGTTTTCCTAGCCACTGTGCTTCTGCACCTGCATTGCTTGCTGTTTGGGGTTTTAGGCTGGGTTTCTGTATAGCACTTTGAGATATCAGCTGATGTAAGAAGGGCTATATAAATACATTTGGTTATGAAACCCACGAGACATAAAATATTGATGATGAGTAAGTCCGAACCTACAGAAACTATTCTGTCCAGAAGAGGTCCGTTTTTAGAAGTTTAAACACATTTTCCTTGGTACAGTCTAGGCTAATAGCTCAGTGTATTGCTAGCAGAGGCAAGTGCATAGTCGAACTAGCTAAGAGGGAGTTAGCGTCGCCATGGATGGCAGAAACAGATTTGAGAAGGACGTTGGAGCGAGAAAACATGATTAAAGGGAGGCTATTTAGTTCAACTGTGAAGACTAACTTGAAAAAAAAAAAAGACAATCAGGAGCCTATTGAGAAACTAAAAACATCTGGAATGGTTGGAAATATTGGACAGTTTGCTGAAAGTATTGAGCAGTGGAGCTCATATACAGAACGGTTTGGATATTTTGTTCTTGCAAATAACATTGATGAGGACAAAAATTGGGCCTCCATTCAATTTACTTCACAGCCTGCTACAGCCAGGCACTTTTTAAAAACTAAAACCACTAGTTATTGCACAAAGGTTTAGGTGCCACGGAAGAAATCAGAAAGTAGGAGAATCAGGGACAGTGTTTGCTGTGGCATAAAGATAAATAAGAGTACTGGGAGTTTAATGATGTTCTAAATGACGCCATCAGAGACCGACTAGTATGTGGGCTACGGAGCGAAACTACACAAAAGAGACTATTGACTGAAAGTAATCTGATTTTGGCAAAGGCAATTGAAGTCAGTGTGGCCATGGAAGAGGCTCAGCATTAGAGATCATCAGGATAAGTGCACAGTTGCAACTGAAAAGCAGAAAAGGGAAATCAAGGCACATGCTTCCACTGTGGCAAAGCAGGACATCAGGCATCTATGTGCTCGTTTAAGTACGTGGATTGCTGAGCCAGTGGTAAAAAAGGTTAAAAATTAAGAATGAAAGTCACACACTAATTTTGCTGCCAAACATTTAATGGGTATAGCAACCAATGTTCTGGCACACAGTGCCTTCTCACTTGAAGGCACCAAAACACTGGTTTCTATGCCCATTAAATGTCTGGCAGAATAATTGGTGTGAAACTTTTTCTTATCATAAATTATTCTGTTAGTCAGCACCTCTACAAAAAAAATTTGGGGTGTGGGTCAGCATATGCCTTTCACTAGCCTCTGGTAAGGGCCACATCAAACAAGCCTGCAGAAACAAAAAGAGATCAGAGAAAGCATCAGACTGAAAACAAGAGACATTCCAACAAAAGAAACATAAGAGCAAGAGAACACCGAAGGAATCCAATGAGGAAGTCACACTGAAAATACTTACTGTTGCTGGGGGGGGGCAGCACACATTGTCAGCCAGCACACATTGTGTTAAAGACTTACACAGGTGAAACCGTTGCTCTGAGGCCTCAGTTCAGTTAAACAGAAACGCTGCCACTCTACATCATGGAAGGAGAATATCCATCACTACTGGGTTGTTTGCAGTTAGATCACACTGGACTGGCAATCAGTGCGTACAATGACCGATGGAGACACAGGCCTATCCACCATCTTAAAGAAACATGGAGAGGTATTTAATGGAGGACTGTATCATGAAATACATTACAGTGAAGCTCAGCAAAAAAAAAAAAAAAGCAAGGAAATACTCCTGAAAACTGAGTTACTGACACACGTCGACAAGTCATTGCCAATCCAACTAGCTTGAGATGCTAGTCCCTAGATTGTGGGAGCAGTCATCCCATATCATGCCTTCAGATAAAAAGAAGCCGACTGCTTTCACATCAAGGACATTAAAGAAAGCAGAAACTACACAGCTGAAACGGGAATCTCTAGGCATCCTTTTTGGAGTGGATTTCACCAGTATCTGTAAGGGAGGAAGTTCAGCTACACTCCTTTGCATTCTGCTTGCAGAATGTGGGCTTTGTTCTTGTCAGCACACACATGACATCAAGTACCATAAGGCAGAACAGCATTACAACACAGATTGACTCTCCAGGTTACCACTACATGTGGTCAAACCGGAGTCACAGCTACCTCAGACAAGTGGAAAACGCACCCGTCACTTCAACACAAGTGCAGAGAAACACAAGAAATCACCCGGTGTTATCTGAAGGGATGGACATCAAAAGTAAAGCCACAGGTGATGCTCCAGAACTGAACCCTTACCAGGAGAACTGAGCTGTCAGTACAGTCTGGTTGTGTGCTGTGGGAGAGGAGTCATCATTCTGCCGTCGGTGAGGAAACCAGTGTTGCAACAGCTAAACTGTGGAATGGTTTGCATGAAGGAAATTGCACAAAGCTACTTCTGGTGGCCTGGATTGGATGGAAGCATTGAGGAGAAAGCAAAAACATGTTCCTCATGTCAGAAGGTTCACAAAGTACCTCAACTTGCATCTCTTCATCCATGGGATTGGCCGGAGGAGGCGTGGCATCACATAAGTGAATTTCGCAGGTCCATTCAAAGACAAAATGTTTCTCATGGATGCTCATAGCAAAATGGCCAGAGTTTGCCATCATGAGGTCTACTACTGCTGAGAAGACCAGCAAGAAGCTTGAAGAAGTGTTTAGTCGGTTGAGAACCCCACGCCAACTCATTAGCGACAAAACGGACCAGAGCTAGTGTCCCAAGAAATTGCCACATTTCTACAGGTGAATGGTGTACAGCACATCAGGTCTGCACCGGGGCTGGCGGAGGTTCATACAGACCATGAAACAGGCCTTAAAAGCATATCAGGGTCAAGGGACACTGCATCAATGCTTGAACAGCCTCCTGCTATCCTACAGGATCACCCCACATGCAACCACCAAAGCTTCGTCTGCATCACTACATATGGAGAGCTATGCACAAGCTTCGACTTACTCAAACCTCCGAACATAAAGGATACAGTGTGACAGCAACAGGAGAGTCAATTCAAAAGTCATGAACTAAGCGCAAAGGTCAGGGCTTTGAATCCTGGAGAAACGCTCTTAGGTAAGAACTACCTCAAAGTACCCAAAGTGGGTTCCTGCTAGTCATCTGGAAAAGGCACACAGATCAGTTACTATTCGCTCTGGATAAGAGCGTCTGCTAAATGACTTAAATGTAAATGTAATGTAAATTAGTAAAGCAACGCTGACAGAAACACCATTTGGGAGTGGTCCAGAACTGTTACTGGGTGACACCCTGACCCAGCAGTCCTCACCTAGGGGCTCACAGTCACGTTCTTAGGACACTAAGTCACACAAGCGTGTGACAAGACTAACAGATTTTTATTTAACCAGGTAAGCTAGTTAAGAACAAGTTCTCATTTAGAACTGCAACCTGGCCAAGAAAAAGCAAAGCAGTGTGACAAACAACAGCGTTACACATGGAATAAACAATACTGTACAGTCAATAACACAATAGAAAAAGAAAGTCTATATACAGTGTGTGCAAATGGCATAAGGAGGTAAGGCAATAAATAGGCCATAGTAGTGAAGTAATTACAATTTAGCAAATTAACACTGAAGTGATAGATGAGCAGATGGCGATTTGCAAGTAGAAATACTGGTGTGCAAAAGCAGAAAAGTAAATAAAAAACAATATGGGGTTGAGGTAGGTAGATTGAGTGGGATATTTACAGATGGGCTATGTACAGCTGCAGCGATTGGTTAGCTGATGTTTAAAGTTAGTGAGGGAAGTATGTCTCCAGCTTCAGCGATTTTTGCAATTCATTCCAGTCATTGGCAGGAGAGAACTGGAAGGAAAGGCGGCCAAAGGAGATGTTGGCTTTGGTGATGACCAGTGAGATATACCTGCTGGAGCGCGTGCTACGGGTGGGTGTTGTTATCGTGACTAGTGAGCTGAGATAAGGCAGAGATTTACCTAGCATAGACTTATAGATGACCTGGAGCCAGTGGGTCTGGCGACTAATATGTAGCGAGGGCCAGCCGACTAGAGCATACAGATCGCAGTGGTGGGTGGTATTAGGGGCTTTGGTGACAAAATGGATGGCACTGTGATAGCAAATTGGATGCAGTCTGAGTAGAATACTGGAAGCTATTTTGTAAATGATGTCGCCGAAGTCGAGGATCGGTAGGATAGTCAGTTTTACGAGGACATGTTTGGCGGCGTGAGATTGGTGGGTACCTAGATACTTGAACTTGTAAAACAGACTCTCAACAGTTAATGTAGGAGGGGAGGAGGTGTTGTGTATTAGGGTTGTACCATTTGCACCTCCACACTTACTGTAGTTCTAGACACAGCACATCATGTGTTGTAATGAGTACTTTCTAGATAAATTATTTAACTAATTCCTGTCTCATCATTATAAAGATGTGGTTATGAAACCCAGGGGCATCATGCCCCCCAAAAATGTAAGGGGCACAAAAAGCTTCTGGATCCACACTTGAGACAGCGTTTTTCACCACAACCATAACAAATTTAAGAAAAATAAAATGTAAAAATTCTCACAGAAGAATAGTGTTTCATCCCTCCAATAGCATTTCAGACACTTGTAGAACCAATGCCAAGGTGCATTGAAGCTGATCTGGCTACCTGGGCGGCAGGTAGCTGAGAGGTCAAGAGTGTTGGGACAGTAACTGAAAGGTTGCTGGTTCAAATCCCTGAGCCAACTAGTGTAGAAATGTGTCACTGTGCCCTTGAGCAACACACTTAACCCTAAATGCACTAGATAAGTGTCTACTAAAATGTAAGACACTTTGTTAGTATTTCCTTTATTTAGTAAGACAAGCCATCTACTCTAATTTGATTGATAGCCAGAAATGTATTCTTGTTAATTAGTTATGAGGTTGGGAACATATCTGGGCTAGCTAAAAGCAACTTCATAAACTTGCTAGTTGGCAAGTATTATTATTATTATTATTATTATTATATGTAACAAGACAAATCTGAAGGGGGGGGGGCACACGTCCCTGTGCCCCCTATGGGCATGACGCCCCTGATGAAACCCACAAGAGATAGTCTCACAAACCTGAACTGTAACATCACTCAAGCTGGCTTTTATAGGCAATACAATAAAGATTATAACAAGAAAGCCTCAGTCAATGTATATGTTGTATTTCCATGGAACTAGGATTACTACGAATTTCCCCTCCCCATATTAAGATGCATTAGACTACAGTAACTCTCAAAGTGTGAAGCAAACCCCATGAATGTTTACTGTAATTTAAGTAGCTTACTGTAAAACCCATGCATGCAAATAAGCCACCCACCATGTACAATTCACCACATGTCTGAATGCTGTTACATGCATAATGATGAATAAGGTCTGATTTTACAAGGTGACTGTTCAGTTGACTGCTACTGTAAGTCAGTAGGAAAACAAAATGACAGCATTTTCTTGCTATTTGAATCCGCTGCATTCCTCATAAACATGGCTATGGCAATAGACCTTCGAAAATAGGTGTAGCGCTCGCTCCAAATAATAGCCTATTCTAGAAAAACGCGTATCGGTGAGTGCCTCATGTTCCACAGGCTCTTCCATTTCGTTAAGAGTGTTAAGGAGCGCCTGCTCTAGAAGCGACTATTCCAATTACATTGATTTCCTTCCATCTACACAAATACATAATTATAGAAAAGCTTTCCTTATACTGCAAACTGTTTCCATCCTTTCTATACGGACTATCTGCAATATCTGCAGACTTAGGCTGGTATTCAATGTGCAACCGAAAAGCTACGGGTTGATGTTCCTCACAAACATGCATGTGCAAAAGAAACTGAAATGCAACTCACCTAATTACAATTCAGGTGATCCATGTATTGAGACGTACAGTAGGCAGAAGCCAATAGCGCCAAACCTTCGCAGAACACTGTAATGTTGCTTTAACAGCTAAAACTATTTATGAATGAAACCCTATGCTTAAGACACACCCACCACCAGTCAGAGACGCACCACGTGACCTAAGTGATTGACGAGCAGGCGGAGGCGCGTGCTGAAGATCATCAGCATCTCCCCCTTCAATTCAAGTATTTGGGGGTGATATTATTATGAATAGGCTTCTGGTGGAACATAATTAAAATAGGTACACCTAAATTCATATTATGTTTGGAATGAATAATCGGTTCATTAATTAATTGAAGAGGTATATACAGATCGACAAGATGAAAAGTGAATAGGTCTTCTGGATGATAAGGTTATGTTCTGAACATTCTTATGTAGTAGACAACTTTAATGTAGGCCATTTGAGCACCCGTGGTGGGTAGGCCTGCTTGCAGCTCTATATTATTTACTAACATCTGGTAAGACAGATCAGTAGGCTATCACAGGGGAACTTCTGATTTTCTTTAACAAGGCAAGTCAGTTAAAAACAAATCATTTACAATGAAGGCCTACCATTAGGCAAAAGTCCTCCTGCAGGAGCGAGGCCTGGGATTAAAAATAAAACAAATGAAATATATAGGACAAAACACACACCACGACAAGAGACAACATAATACTACATAAAGAGAGACCTAAGACAATATAATACTACATAAAGAGAGACCTAAGACAACATAATACTACATAAAGAGAGACCTAAGACAACATAATACTACATAAAGAGAGGCCTAAGACGACAACGTAACATGGCAGCCACACATGACAACACAACATGGTAGCAGCGCAAAACAGGGTACAAGACAACATCACAAAGGGCAAGGAGGTAGAGACAACAATACATCATGCAAAAAGCCACAACTGTCACTAAGTGTCCATGGTTGAGTCGTTGAATTAAGAGACTGAGGTAAAGCTGTCCAGTTTGAGTGCTTGTTGCAGCTCGTTCCAGTCGCTAGCTGCAGCGAACTGAAAAGACGAGCGACCCAAGGATGTGTGTGCTTTGGGGACCTTTAACAGAATGTGACTGGCAGAACGGGTGTTGCATGTGAAGGACGACGGCTGCAGTAAATATCTTAGATAGGGGGGAGTGAGGCCTAAGAGGGTTTTATAAATCAGCATCAACCACCTTGATGGGTCAGCCAACACCTGATGATCGATCAAGGATGAAAAGTCTAAGCGGAATCCTTGGGACATCACCCCACTGAAGTTGACATTTGTTGCTGATTTATTCAACCCTCTTAGGCCTCACTCCCCACTATCTGAGATAGGTTAGGGTGAGGATAGCACTAAACAACAGCTGATCATTTTTTACATTCTAACAGCGCCACACTCTGGCAGTAAAGTATGAGATGTTTCACACAACCATAAATAAGCATATACTTATTCAGGTTATTTAAAATAGCAGAATATACACAAAATATGACTTGTTTAATTTTAAAGATCACACTGAACGACACACTGATTTCAGATGAAACACTGAATTTGTTGATTGAATGCGTCGCTTCTGGAAAATAACTACATTTCCCTTCATGCTTTGAGCACTCATAAGGAATTGTGGGTAGGTTACCAACGTCCTTGTCCTATCAGGCGCACACTGTTTGACTGACTTCACACAAGGGTTAGGGGATCCTTTCGTTTCGGGTTGAACCTGAATTAGATTTATTCCACAAAAATGATGGCAGCAAGGTTTCTCCGTCGCTCTATTCCTGTATTGAGGCAAGCAAGATGTTACGCCGACGCACCCTCAGGCTCTTCCCAGATGTCCTTCACATTTGCGTCTCCAACGCAGGTAAGCGAATCCGGGGTTGGCAAGGCTTTTGGGCCTACTAACGTAGTAAGTTGTCTAGATCGCTAGCTCCTTCTCATTTTAATAGGCATTATAAAAACCCTATGCACTTAGCTAGTTCATGTAAATATAACCAAAATGTACCTATATGCTTAGGCGTGGTTAGTTAGTTTGAACCTGTCACCAGTCTTAGTTGGCTTGAACTTGTCACCAGTCTGGTGCACATAATTGTAAAATGTCTTTTCCAACCAAGCCTACAAAGCTTGCCACTTTGACAGTCTTACTGTCAGTGTTGCCACTTGCTAGCTTTCAATTGTTAACTATTTTAGCTAGCTAACGTTAGCTACCAAAAATGTTTGGTCACAGGGCCTTGCCGTTTCTGTTGTTCTGTCACCTTGAGAATAGAAAGGGAATACTATTCAATAGTTAGTAATAACGTTACTTTCTAATTTAATAACTCGTTGGCTTGTGCGGACTGCACCTTTTTTAGCCACACGTATAGCAATTCTGCAAGCTATGTATAATTGAACCGTACACTTTGCGTCTGACAGTACGCTATTTGCTAGCTAGTTGGATACATAATGTCGTACCTAGCTAACTACATAACTCAACAGTCAACTCTAAAGATGAATTGAAGAGAGAAGTATGCACTTGCTATTTAACCTCTGTCAGGCAGTAGTGGCATATTAACGTCATAACTATCTGCAATGCACCAGGACCTCAAAGTGGAGTAACATAACACCTCAGTAAACATGCATATACTTCATTAGAAACAACAATCTAGTAATGCATGCACAGATTGTGTATATTTCCACAGATAATATTTAAACATCCCACTTAAAGTACAGTAATGTCTGCTTATGTTTCTCCTTCTCCCAGGTGTACTTCAAGGAGGCCAGTGTGAAACAGGTTGATGTGCCCACACTGACTGGTGCTTTTGGTATCCTCCCTGCCCACGTCCCCACGCTGCAGGTCCTCAGGCCTGGTGTGGTCACAGTGTTCAACGATGATGGCTCCGCAGCTAAATTCTTTGGTAAAATGTGGCTTGATCATGTAGATGGAATAGTGGGCGGGTCTCATGACCTCTGTCGTACCTGATGTGAGAGGGGATCCTGGTTCAGAATTGCCCAATCCCAAATCAACCCTTAAGCCTTTCCCCTAACCTCTAGGTCCTTGCCTAGGCTACATCTAAAATGGTTGGAGTTGGATAGGTGTAGCAACATTGTGAAAATACCACTTTTTAATCATCCTTTATGAAATGGTAGGACAGTGTCTGACCTCTGCTATTTATGTTAAAAGGGACTTCAGTGGTGTCACCTTCAAGAACTGTATTTGATTCACTATGGCTAGATATTTACCCTGACAGCCATATTGTATCAGGAAATGTGGAAATACCAGTAGTGGGCCTATATGTAATTTGGATGCTTTGATTGTATTTTCACTGCCACATCTCGATGCCAAACTGTTTACGAAAAGCAATCGTTTCAAAGTGAATTAACTTAATGTAAAATGTATCAAATGGGGACAATACTTGCACATGCTTTCAATGTTGAAATTCCTATTAATAGATTGCAAGGGTCTGGCCACTAATATGGACTATCCAGCAGGGGTCAGCCCTGTCTCGATTTGTGGGGATAATGATGACTGTGTCCTAGACTGAGATATCTCACTTTTTAGTGTAACACTCAAATTGTAGGCTGCTTCCCTGATTTTTTTTAAATCAACTAAAACAAAATGGCTGCACTGAACTTTAAGAGAGGCTTGCTGGTGCAGTCAGTGCATTTAATTAACTTCAATAGTGTAGTCCTACTGCTGGGTGGAACAGGTTGGTATGTATATTCACAGATGCTGTGTATGTTTTGCAGTGAGCAGCGGGTCAATCACAGTGAACGCAGACTCCTCAGTGCAGCTGCTGGCTGAGGAGGCCTTCCCCTTGGACCAGCTGGATGTGGCTGTAAGTATCACCAACTCCTATAGACCGATGTAGTATTTCTATGGTAACGGGTGGGGAACTCTGGTCCTTGAGAACCACAGAGTGAGCAGGCTTGTGGTGCCATCAACACACCCTGACTCTAGTTATCAACTAGGCTAATTGTAGTAGCTAGTTGGAGCGTGATTCGTTTTACCAGGTGTGTTAGAGCTGGTCTGGAAGACTGGCATAGGGATGACCTCTGTTTTCTAATGCTTCAATTGTGCAAAAAGTATTCCGGTTCATGCTCATTAATGGCTGTCCATCAGAAATAAAATGTTTGCCTAGCCTTAACTGGATGCCTACCCAATTTAAGAACTGCCCATCCTCGACATTCGTTTTAAGCCATTCTCTAGATTAGGCTTAAAGGAAGACTCGCGTGATTGGGAAAGCCAGGCTAGAGAGGTGTGATTGGCAGGCTCATTCAGCCCATGCAGAGCCAGTCAGTACTTGATTGATTGAAACCCAACAGGAGCCCTTTGCCAATCCCAGTGCCCTTTATAAATACGATAACTGTGTACAGCTCTCCTCAGTCAGACCTTTGTAAAGCTATGAAGTAAACCTTCCATGAAATGTCCAAATCCCTTCAACATTAGTGTATTGCACAGCATTGGCCCAAATGTCAGTCAAAACATGTCAGTGTGTATGAAATGTCCCCAAGGCCATGTTGTTCATTCACATCCACATCAGCCAATTACACACGTTCATCATAGAGGTGCTCGTTCTCTCTTTGACCCCGCCCAAGGAGGGCACACACTGTCAACTTGACTCCATAGAAATAGATGATTCCCCCCCCGTGAGATAAAAATGCACAGGAGGCCCTGCTGTTAATAAGGCAGGAAAGGTCAGTCACTGTTGAGTTGTAACAGATGTGTCAAGTCCCCGCTGGGAGACCTTTAACTAATGTTTGGCATTTCTATGCTGTAAACACTACTGTGACAAATGGGCTTTTCACAGGAAAGAGGCAACGTTAATTTGCTATGCTAGTCTCTCTCTTCCCAGATATGCTCCCTGACCTACTTTTAACATA
This sequence comes from Oncorhynchus keta, assembly GCF_023373465.1. NCBI lineage: Eukaryota > Metazoa > Chordata > Actinopteri > Salmoniformes > Salmonidae > Oncorhynchus > Oncorhynchus keta. Next base: position 59,094,629 of record NC_068421.1, on the reverse strand, counting down.
AACTGGTATATTGGAATGAGTTCATGTGTCTGCCTGGAAGAATCATAAAGCTCAATAGGCTATGACCCCCTTATGTTTTTGCCCCAATGAGCCATAACTGTATAGGTTTCTGTAGCTGGAGCATCGCTGAAATGTTTCCCCTGACAATACTTACACTGGTCTGGCTGCCTAGCTCTGACCCCTGTCTAAAACATGATTTGCCTCAATTGGTTATTCAGCCAAATGTGAGAAATATAAAGACAGTGTTTGTACTGTGCTAGCATATTTAGTGTGCATGATATCTAACACATTGCATCATAGTACACATATGCAGAAACTGTTATTGTATTGACGTGTATCTGACGCCTCTCTTAGGCTGCCAAGGCCAACCTGGAGAAGGCCCAGTCTGAGATGGCATCAGCGTCTGACGAGGCTGCCAGGGCTGAGGTCCAGATCAACATAGATGCCAACGAGGCCATCGTCAAAGCCCTGGAGTAGGCCATGGGACTTGTCTCTGTGGTAAGTGCTGCAGACATGCATCTTTGTGGTGGATAAGTGAAGAGTATATGAGTCTCGCGTCCTAGACCTTGTTGGAGTACCTTTTAAAAATGCATTCCACCCATGATCATTTACTTCTTGCCGCTATCACCGATGCGTATTTCTAAAGTATTACCTGCTGTTCACACTTGCCGAGATAATCCACCACCTAGCTCCCAGTGACCGGTCAATTTTAATAAAAGGAGGAGACCTGAGGGGAGACGCAGCGACTTAAAGGTCGGCCACTAGCGTAACAGCCAATCGGGAGGGCAGCTCTTGCTGGCAAGCTTTGATATTGGCTAGCAACAAATGATTGACATTATGCATTGATCCACCCACCAGGGGGATCACAATGACTTGATCGCTGATTATCTTGGCAAGTGTCCATCCAGAGGTAGCTTTCAAAAAGGGTCGTTAGCACACTCAATGTTATTTCTAGATTACTTGTGAAAATATTTATTTAAAGCCTGCGTACTTACCCTAATCCTTTTCTTCTTTGTTCTAGATGTCGTGTTGGTATAACAGAAATGAAAATTCTCCAACTTTATTTGTTTCCCTGCCCCGTGAAGTCAGTAACTGCAAGATCTCATGCTTGCTTTGTACAGTGGAATGAAATTACCAATAAATTTATTTGGATTTACCTGCCAGTCATTTTATGTCCGTCTTATGTCAGATTCAGTGAGTGGCATTGTGAGCCCATTATTATGAGGGGAAAGTGAACGAACATTCTGTGTACAATGTGTTGCGCCTGTATTTTGTTATGGAGCTTGTTGCAGTTCTCATGTCCGCCACTTTGTGGCAGTGTTGTCACATAAACCATGGTAGGCCAGTCACAGCAAGTCTGTCTCGTTGTGGTGAGACAACCACTTCAACCAAGGGTAGCTATTATAATCACATTTTGGTTCAGCTATGTTGTGATTCATCATGCCTTATAATTAAAGGCATTGAATGTTATTTTTGTCCAATATTGAATTGGTCTGCATGCTAATTTCATCGTTGGACATTTTGTCAGGTGGTTTGCGTAGGTGTTACTCAATGACTGGGAGGGGGGTGTTGGCTGCATTTAAAGGTCTCCATTACCACCTCTTTGTCCCTAGGCGTGAGCATGTTTATACTGTGAGTCAATATGGTGACCTCAGGTTTCTGTGGCGCTGCCAGGAAAGTTGCCCGTTTGAAACAGAATGGAGTGGCATTGAAGAAAATGCCTCTGTGTTCATGTTAACGTGAGCACTCCGGAGCTCTAATCATGTGTGGACTGGATGCTTTCAGAGTTCCAACCACAACCGGTTTTCTGAATGTCACAACTCTAGCCAGGCCCCATTTTACTAGTGAGCAAGGTTCTGTTAAAAGACTGGCCCCTTGCACTTTTTTTTATTTTTTACATTAACTCTGTCATAACCAAATTTGGACCCATGACGGAAGTGTCAATTGTTTTTAAAGCCTGCTTGTTAAAATTGCTATTTAATGAGGTGCTGGCTTGTCACATCTTGAGGTTTCTACCTTGTCAGCAAACTCCTTACAGTTTGCTGGCCAAAGGCAGGGGTATGTCTATAGACAGTGGAAAATGTGGATCAGTTTCTGCAGGCAGACGCAGGAAAATAACATGACATTTTATTAGGTTATTCCATGCTAAGTGTTATGAAGAGGACGAAGTCATGTGATTCACAATAGTGGAAACTCCAGTTTCCATTAACATGGGATATATATTTTTTTAAAGCCTTCACATCCTGTCTCCTTCCTAATCTGCCACTCTCACTGAGTCTTGTTCCAGCTGCACAGCCCCTGGGCCTAAAGGCAGAAGAGAACAGAGCAGAACCGCTCTGAATAGTCCAGGACCCGGAAGGAGATGAAACAATCCTGTCAGACACACCTGATATTGATCCAGTTTAGTCCCCTTAGAACACCTCTTTTTATAGAAGGCTGAAGCAGAAAATGTCCATGTGCTTCATCAGCATGTGGGGTGTTTGTAAATCAAACTGTGCAGGCTTACTCACATACTGGATGTGAGGTCCAAAGAATGGGTTGTGATCAATTGACACTCTACATACTAATTTCTAAGCAGTGACTCCAGTTGGTGACGTTGTGAGAAGTCATCTAGAGGGGGGTGCCACTTTCGGTAATTGCAGTTACTGTACAAAGGACAGGGACGGGGAGGCCATTTTGGGGGTTGTCCTGTGGCAATGGAATGAGATCCCTGATGAAGCTGTAACTGAATCAAGTAAAGGCAGAGAACAGGGACACAGTGTTCCTATTGAGCACTTAAATGGCTCAACCATGTCACAATAACATGACTCCATAGGCTGGTTGAATGCTTTCTGACCACTAATCAGTCCCCCTCTGCTGCACCAGTCTTACTCAACTGCTATTACAGAGTCTACGCTGAAAGAGTTTCTTATCGTGGTGAACCCAGAACTAAAATCTTGCGTCATTTGGTCAGATAGCTACGCTACCGTTTGTTTACTAGTCTGTCCCCATTCATTTTTACGTATCTATTAACTTCAGCCCTAAAACATCTCACAAATGTCTTCGGTATAAATGGCTCTCACTGGAGACTTGTAACACCTATTCATTGCCTGTAATTCCAATGTAGTTGTAAGGCTCAATGTACATATTCATATTCACCAGTGATATTTGTTTTTGTATCCTATGTGGCCTCCTTCACACTATCACTGGTCTACTTGACATTTCCCTCTTGTTATTAATATTAATACCAGCCTTTCACTGTAGGAAGGTAGCTCATTATGGAAAATAACATAACGTGTGTAATTATGTAACAAATGAATAAGTAAGTTTTAGAGTAATTTGGAGAAGTTTTAAGTATCAGTGGTGAAAGTGTTTGCTTGTGGCAGGTGGTCCTTTTTGAGATGGTATTGGGAGCGTGCTGTGTGAGAGGAAATGAAAGGCCTTCGAGCATTGGTAAAATTAGAGGGTTGGGAAATCAAAAAGGTATGTTAAATAAAATGTCTTGAGGATAGTTGCTAAAGTATATCTGAATTACACACACACACACGTCACCAACAGCGAAATCATCAACCACCAATTAGATCGGTATTCAGACACACACAAAAACAACAGAATTCAATCCAGGTTGTTTGTCTGTGTAGTGTGTGCTAAAGCTAGCAGACAACTGTACAGCCTGGGGCAAAGTCAAGCTTGGCTGTGCACTGAGAGGCAGCAGAGGGCTAAACTGATTGAAGTACCTGACCTTTTGGTGGTTCTGTGTAAAGAGGGGGCCTGCAGACTCTCAGTCAGCTGTCAGATACTGCATCCAGGCTGGGAGTGGGAGTTGAGGCCTGACTGGCGCCCACGCCACTGAAATGGGTTCTCTTCTTCTCACAAACAGCCAGCCAGTGGACCAGCTAGGTAACGTTTCCACAAATGGGAGTGGGGCATTTCGGAGAAAGTCGCCAATCCGCAACAAACATCCTGCTGCTGGCTTGAGTTAATCAGCTTTGTGGCTAGGAGCAAATGGTCTTCACTCCACACAGAGAGATGCATCTCCCCGCGCTCCATTTGGCAAATCTTACCATAATTATATCCTCTATCCAACTGATTCCTGCTTATAAGCAAACACTACGTACATACCCCAACCGTACGTACATACCCCAACCAGAAGCCATTGATTACAGACAACATCCGCATCAAGCTAAAGACTAGAGCTGCCGCTTTCAAGGAGCGGGACACTAATCCGGACGCCTATACGAAATCCCGCTATGCATTCAGACGAACCATCACACAAGCAAAGCGTCAATACAGGATTAAGATGGAATCCTACTACACCGGCTCTGACGCTCGTCTGATGTGTAGGGCTTGAAAACTATTACGGACTACAAAGGGAAACAGACGCGAGCTGACCAGTGACGCAAGGCGAGCAGACTAGCTAAATGCCTTTTATTCTCGCTTCAAGGCAATCAACACTGAAGCATGCATGAGAGCACCAGCTGTTCTGGATGACTGTGTGATAACGCTCTCGGTAGCCGATGTGAGCAAGACCTTTAAACAGGTCAACATTCACAAAGATGCGGGGCCAGATGGATTACCAGGACGTGTACTCAAAGCATGCGCCGACCAACTGGCAAGTGTCTTCACTGACATGTTCAACCTCTCTGCAATACATACATGTTTCAATCAGACCACCATAGTCCCTGTGCCCAAGGAAGCGAAGGTAACCTGCCTAAATGATTACTGCCCGTAGCACTCACATCGGGAGCCATGAAGTGCTTTGAAAAGCTGGTAATGACTCACATCAACAGCATTCTCCCGGATACCCTAGACCCACTCCAATTTGCATACTGCCCCAACAGATCCACAGATGACGCAATCTGAATCACACTCCACACTGCCCTTTCCCACCTGGACAAAAGGAACACCTATGTGAGAATACTGTTCATTGACTACAGCTCAGCGTTCAACACCATAGTGCCCACGAAGCTCATCACTAAGCTAAAAACCCTGGGACTAAACACTTCCCCCTGTAACTGGATCCTGGACTTTCTGACAGGCCGCCCCCCAGGTGGAAAGGGTAGGCAACAACATGTCTGCCACGCTTAAACTCAACACTGGGTTTGTACTTAGTCCCCTCCTGTACTCCCTGTTCACCCATGACTGTGTGGCCAAATACGACTCCAACACCATCATTAAGTTTGCTGACGACACAACAGTGGTAGGCCTGATCACCGACAACGATGAGACAGCCTATTAGGAGTAATTCAGAGAACTTGCAGTGTGGTACCAGGACAACAACCTCAATGTGAGCAAGACAAAGGAGCTGATTGTGGACTACAGGAAAAGGCGGGCCGAACAAGCCCCCATTAACACCAACAGGGCTGTACTGGAGCGGGTCGACAGTTTCAACTTCCTTGGTGTACACATCACCAACGATCTATCGTGGTCCAAACACACCAAGACAGTTGACTGTTCTCTCTGATACCGCACAAAAAGCAGTACCGGAGCGCCAAGTCTAGGACTAAAAGGCTCCTTAACAGCTTCTACCCCCAAGCCATAAGAACAATTAATCAAATGGCCACCAGACTATTACCCCTCCATTTGTTTTGTAAGCTGCTGCTACTCACTGTTTATTATCTATGCATCGTCACTTCCCACCTACCTACATGTACAAATGACCTCTAACCTGTGCCCCCTGTATATAGCCTCGTTATAGTTATGTTATTGTATTTATTTTTATTATTTTTTACTTCAGTTTTTTTGGTAAATATTTTCTTAACTCTTCTTGAACTGCACTTTTGGTTAAGGGCTTGTAAAGTAAGCATTTCACGGTAAGGTCTACTACACTTGTTGTATTCGGCGTATTTGACAAAGTTTTATTTGATGTCAGGTAATCAATCATAATCAGGTAATCATTGCGTGTATTCCTGAGAGAGAGCATTTTATAGTTTTTGCTATGGTTTAATATCTGTATCTAATACCATGTGAACACACACAGAGCACCCCGGCCTTCCTTTGTTCTGTGCTGTTTAACGCTGCCTGCCCACTTCCTAGAGAGAGCCGAGGTGGGACGCATTTTGTCTGAAATGTGCTGCATGTTTGCATGCAATGAGCTCTGAGTCATCACCTTGGGCTTTCTTCAAGGAAATCCTTGCATTTTTCACACCTTTGATCCTCATTCAGTTGTGCGTTCATGCCAGCATAAAAAAACCAAACATCTTCCTCACAACTTGATTTTACAGATACTGCTTGAGTGTTCCAATTAAAAGACATCTGTTTCTTCCCCTCTATGCCTGAGGTTGTGCAAAAACAAAATGGTGGGGCTAGTTGTGACTGCCTTGGCTGGGATCAATGTGTAAAATATCCCTGGCTCTCCCTGGGGCTGCTAACAATGCTGTTTGTGGCACTGTGGCATTCCAACAGTAGGATAGGACAGAGGGGGAGAGATTAGTGGATTGCCAGGGTGAGGCTGTGGGCACAGGGGTCTGTAAATGCATTAACCCCCTCCACTTTCTAACACTGTTGTGTGATTCACTAGGTAATTGGGGGAGAGCTCATCGAGGCAAGCATATTCTTTCAGAAGGCCTATGTGCTGTACATTTAGATTGAGTCAGATAGTCTGGTAGAAGATCACTTTGCAGCAGCGCTGAAAAGATCATAACAGTGCCCCAACGTTGTTCATTTGCCAAGCCATTCATGTTCATTTGGCCATTGACCTAACTATGTTGGGAGAAAGAGGGGATTTTGAGATGAGCGAACATTTTCATATTTTTGTATGTCCTAGTGACCTTTTTATATCATCCTGTGATCACTTACAGTCAATTCTACATGTCATTCACAGCATGTTGCTACAATAATACTGCATGGCGGGCCGGCCGGATGGGAGGGCCTCTTCTGGTGACAGCTGTGGATGACAGTGCTAGCATGTAGATCCTGGCCAAGCCATTCACTTTGCTCTTACCAAACAAGGGGCTAGGGCCTTTTGGCTGGCACCATCTTTTGAGTTAGTCGTGTTTTGGCTGTGGAACTTCCCTGTGAGATGTCCATCAGAGGGATCTGGGATGGGATGGTCTTTGTTTTCCTACCCGATGGGAATTTAAAGAAGACTTGTGTACACACATTCTCCTGTTCTGATTGGTCCCTCTCTTTCCATAACACAGAGCACCACAAATGAATGTATTTGTTTTACACACACAAAGGTGTGTGTGACACACACACATATACACACAGACAACTAGAACTCTTAAGAGGGTCAAGTGTTGTCTCAGACATGTCAGTGTACTTCTAATAGCCTGGTATGTCCAGATAAGTATAATGTGGTCATATGAGTGTAAGGACCTGTTATTGGAGGAATAGAGTCAAAGGATTCAGAACGGAGAGTAGAGGAACACCTTCGTGAGTATCTCCTTTCTTTTTTTCTGCCCTTTGAGTTGTTTGGAAACTTTTGACAAGCACTGAAGTTCAGAGGACGTTAATTTAGAATGTATCCGCACTGCAAGGTCTGTCAAAGTGACTCACACCACCGCCCCACCCATCCTCCCCTCCTTTTGGCTAGCTAACTGTCCCTCTTCTCTCCCTGTGTGACTGAGTGCTCAGTGGTTTCCGAATCACATGACTCTCCTCTGAAGCACTTGGAAAATATGCCATTGAGTTAGTTTCCACTGAGGACAACAAAGGCAGGCAGGCATAACTCCTTTAACACGCTTAGATCAGCTCTGGCAGGGCCCAGATTTCAGAGCTGTCCTCCTCATGCCTGCACGCAATCTCCCCCTGACACCTTCCAGTCTGGGGGACGGTGGAGCTGGCACCAATGTCTGCTCCGGAGGGCAGGCCCATTGATCAAATTCTGTCAGGTGGCTGTGGCCCAGCACTAAGGCACCAGAGGAATGCAGTTATCACAGTTGTCCCCTCGGACTCACCGTGCTGATTGGCCAGTGACACTTTGGGGGACTCGATGACAAAAACAACAAGGACAGGTTCACCCAAGGGTTTGGCACTGTCTGAATTGATATAACAGTGAACCCCTTTAAACTGCAGAACTCCCCATAGATAGACACCTGTAGATTAATATAGGCCATGACTATCCCTGTCTAGAGGGGTAATGTTCCATAGAAGTTTCCACTGATATCCACCCTGGCTCCTGCGTCACCGTCCTCCTCCCTGATTCTCCTCCCTACGTCAGCCCACATTGGATTTTCCACCCTCTTCATGGTCTTGATGACGACGTTCAATGCTAATCCCTGCATATTATGGCCTGTGCCCTAGTGACCTACGTTGCCAGACCAAACAGGGCTACAGGGACAGCTATGGTTCAATCTGACCGTACCCATTGCAGCTCTCTGTTTGTGAGACGACATTGTATTGCAGTGGTTGTGTGTGTGTTTAGCCACGGCCAGGGAGGTCAGGAATCCCCAGAATGCCGTCATTGATCTGTGCGTCACGTGCATTTCCAAAAGCACAGTGGTCAGGCAAGGACTCCCTCCAACTAGAATCTCAGGGGATTTTCCCAAAATGTTTGGAAAAGGACTGAGACTGGAGATGTTTAAAGTGAAGTGGTGTACTTATCTCTCTGGTGGTACCTATCTCTCTGGTGGTCCATTAAGAATACTGTGAGGCCAGGAGTATTCTACATTGTCCAGGGGTCATTAATAGGGGTCTGACCTCCCCTACCAAGTATTTTGTTTAAATAATTGATTTGGCTAAACTTTGCCGTGCACGATAAACACATCCTTAACAAGCAGTTAATGTCAGGTATATCAACTGGACAGTAAAAATAGACACGTCTGACTAATTAACTGTGAAGTTATAGTTGGCTGACTGGCTGTATCGAGTAACGTCAACAGAAACAATATTCAACATGACTAAACATAGCCAGATCACGATCTTAAATCAAATCAAATTGTATTTTTCACATGTGCCAAATACAACAGGAGTAGTAGACCTTACCGAAAGCCCTTAACAAACAATGCAGTTCAAGAAATAGAGTTGAGAAAATATTTCCTAAATAAACTAAAGTAAACATTTAAAATGAAAAGTAATACAATAAAATAACAGTACTGGTACTGAGTCAATGTGTGGGGGTACAGGTTAGTCGAGGTCATTTGTACGTGTAGGTAGGGGGTAAGTGACTATGCATAGATAATGAACAGCGAGTAGCAGCAGTGTACAAAACAAATGGGGGGGGGGATCAATGTAAATAGTCTGGGTGGCCATTTGAATAATTATTCAGCAGTCTTATGGCTTGGGGGTAGAAGCTGTTAAGGAGACTTTTGGACCCAGACTTGGCGCTCCGGTACCGCTTGCTGTGCGGTAGCAGAGACAACAGTCTATGACTTGGATGACTGGAGTCTTCAAAAATAAATTGGGCCTTCCTCTGACACTGCTGTGCTTAGTCTGAAGTATTATCATTGCCCAGGGTGTTTTTCCAGACTACAATAGACATTGTGAAGATATTGTGCAACTTCAGATCTGTTGATCTAAATTAGTCCCAGAATAATACAATCCTTGAAATAAAAAAATGTGTTTGGTGTGGAGAATGTCTCCCCTACACATTTGAGAGCCACGAGGTGATCAAATTCCTTTTCAGTTGGCTGCTTTTGAACTCAAGTGTCTCCTTTGATCTCTCAAGTCTCTCCTACATTAGTCATCTACTTCTGTAGATATACTGTAGAGGAGACGGTCAGTTTGAAGTTGCTGCTCTGACTCACTACTGATTGATGTAATGTAATCTATCCAGAATAAATGCTTTAACTGCAGATGGATATCATTGTCAGTAGATTGGTGTAAAAACATGCCTTTGTAGAAATGACGGATTGAGATCATTTCAGTCATCAGTTTGTGCAATGTAGTTGTGACCAACTGGGGAAGTCAAGGGGAGGGGCGGAGATAGCTACATTTGATTTGCATTCATTTGTCCTGCTGGTGACAATTCTTGGAACACCTGACTTCAGTCTGCAGTCTAGAGTACAATGAACCTTCAGCTATAGATTTACAGCCCACACTATGCTGTTATCAGAGTGAGAGAAAGAGGCGCTGGCAGAGGGAGAGAGAAAAGCGGCCGGGGCTGAGCCAGTAGGAGAGGGGAATGAATGACGTCACCAGTGATGATAGTGCTATTTTAAGCGTGCAATAGGGAGAAGGCCGCAGCCAGCGATCGCTACTCTCCTGACATCAGAAATGAAATCAGGCTCTCTGACTGATAATGACCCTTTGTGTCAATGATTAGAGAACCGAGAGAGGAAGAAATAGGGAGATAGGGATGGAGATGGTGAAAGAGAGAGCGAGAGTCAGAGGAAGAGAGAGAAATAAAGAGACCGCATGAAGAAAAAAGGTGGTAGAGGGTGTTTGCCAGTACAGTGCTGATTAGATTAGACCAGCTCGTCATCCAGCACTAAGCCCAGGATACACAGGGATTAGTGGCCAAGGGATTCTGCAGAGTCCTGGCATGTGGGTGTGGATGTGTTCATAAGTGTGTGGGAGGAGAGTGAGTGGGTGGTTTCTCAACTTGTTTGGACCGAGAAAGGAAATGGCTGCATCTGGTACTGATCATTGTGTACAGTACACAGTATCATTGCTTTGTTCCTTTTGAAAACACACCAGGAACATGGCAGCCTTTATTATGTCACTGACATCTGGACAGATGTACAACTAATGGGATTCATATTCATAAGGGCAGTCTAAGATTTTCCAGAAGAAATGAGTCATGTCCAAGAAGTTCATTCCTCAGTGCCAAGCTATCCCGTTCTGCTCTGCCGGGCACTTCCCTCCCATTCTGAGTCCATGAAGTCACGTTTAACCTTTTCCAGTCCACGCTTTGTCCCTCTGATACACTGCCTCTAGCTGCCAAACAAACAAATTGAGTTAACACCCTCCCGGCGTGACCAACTTCACCGCCATAAAGGTTCTTATCGTGCTTGGCTTGTGTCTGGTGGGTTGATTCAATTTGGTTATTTAACACATTGAGGCGAGTTCCAGGGTGAGTCTTATTGTGGGGCCTTTCAACACCATAAAAGGCTGCAATTATCAGGTCCACTTTGTGGGGGTGTTAAGTTTACACCATTTACATCCGGCTGTGCTCTGTAAGTAGCTGCCAGAACATTGGGATGGAGGGGTGAGGTCCCACTGAGGAGTCAGTCGAGGTGTCTGATTATCCGCCTCACGAACTGGGATGTGTTTTGAAATGAGAATGAGAAACGATTCTAAAACAATGAGAAATTATGAGAAACGATTCTGGCTCGAGACAGGATCTGATCGAAACAACTGTTTGGTTAACAAAAATGATTTTAAAAAAGCCTCTCTTACCAGCCTGGTTGCCAGCTTTATGAGTCATTTCCTGATGTTTGGCCAATGATACAGCAAAGTAGCAAAGTACAGTACATACTGTATGAAACAGTTTGAATTTCAGTCAGAAGTCTTAGTCATTGATGATGAGGTAATTGATGTATAATTTTTGTGAATATAAGTTAGCCATAGTTGACAATACAGCCTGGAGGGCCTGGCTCATAGCTGCACCCTTATCTCCCTGTTTGACTCAACCCTACCTATAGACACTGTTTCAGGTGTAAGAGATAGTCAAATGACTGAACATTTGATAGACCAATCATTTACGAATGGTCCCTTGGATTACTTACACTGTACACAATGTACATTTATCCGGCTATAACTGCCAGTTAGGAATGTGTTGACCAAGAAACTGTGTGATGATACATCAAATGTTGTGCAATGGCAGTTGGAAGAATCAGGATATCCTATAACTGCATAGCCATACTGTAAGTTGTATGTAGTAAATGTGAGCCTGATTTGTGAAATGTTTGGCCTTTATCCATAATGCCTTGGGGTCCTATCCAATAAAAAGAGACGACCAGATTTGTGGTTCAAAGTTAAGCTCACTGGTGAGAGAGTATACATGTACAGTTGTGGCCAAAAGTTTTGAGAATGACACAAATATTAATTTCCACAAGGTTTGCTACTTCAGTGTCTTTAGATATTTTTGTCAGATGTTACTATGGAATACTGAAGTATAATTACAAGCATTTCATAAATGTCAAAGGCTTTTAATGACAATTACTTGAAGTTGATGGAAAGAGTCAATATTTGCAGTGTTGACCCTTCTTTTTCAAGACCTCTGCGATCCGCCCTGGCATGCTGTCAATTAACTTCTGGGCCACAATCTGACTGACGGCAGCCCATTCTTGCATAATCAATGCTTGGAGTTTGTCAGAATTTGTGGGGTTTTGTTTGTCTACCCGCCTCTTGAGGATTGACCACAAGTTCTCAATGGGATTAAGGTCTGGGGAGTTTCCTGGCCCTTTTTCTCTTATGGCAAGATGCTGGAAAAGGCATGGTTCGTCACCAAACTGTTCCTGGATGGTTGCTCTCGGAGGGTGTGTTGGTACCATTCTTTAGTCATGGCTGTGTTCTTAGTCAAAATTGTGAGTGTGACCACTCCCTTTGCTGAGAAGCAACCCCACACATGAATGGTCTCAGGATGCTTTACTGTTGGTATGACACAGGACTGATGGTAGCGCTCACCTTGTCTTCTCTGCCCCAAACAATTGGAAATGGGATTCAGCAGAGAAAATGACTTCTACCCAGTCCTCAGCAGTCCAATCCCTGTACCTTTTGCAGAATATCAGTCTGTCCCTAATGTTTTTTCTGGAGAGAAGTGGATTCTTTGCTGCCCTTCTTGACACTAGGCCATCCTCCAAAAGTCTTTGCCTCACTGTGCGTGCAGATGCACTCACACCTGCCTGCTGCCATTCCTCAGCAAGCTCTGTATTGGTGGTGCCCCGATCTCGCAGCTCAATCAACTTTAGGAGACGGTCCTGGTACTTGCTGGACTTTCTTGGGTGTCCTGAAGCCTTCTTCACAACAATTGAACCGCTCTCCTTGAAGTTCTTGATGATCTGATAAATGATTGATTTAGGTGCAATCTTACTGGCAGCAATATCCTTGCCTGTGAAGCCCTTTTTGTGCAAAGCAATGATGACGGCACGTGTTTCCTTGAAGGTAACCATGGTTGACCGAGGAAGAACAATGATTCCAAGCACCACCCTCCTTTTGAAGCTTCCAGTCTGTTATTCGAACTCAAGCAGCATGACAGCGTGATCTCCAGACTTGTCCTCGTCAACACTCACGCCAGTGTTAACGAGAGAATCACTGACAGGATGTCAGCTGGTCCTTTTGTGGCAGGGCTGAAATGCAGTGGAAATGTGTTTTGGGTATTCAGTTCATTTGCATGGCAAAGAGGGACTTTGAAATAAATTTCAATTCATCTGATCACTTCATAACATTCTGGAGTATATGCAAATTGCCATCATACAAACTGAGGCAGCAGATTTTGTGAATATTTAAATTTGTGTCATTCTCAAAACCTTTGGCCACAATTGTATAATGTACACAGGGATTTTTTTGTGGATGGATTTGTAGAGTACACAACACACATGGTGTCGATTACTTATTCAGAAAACCATGTTTGACGGAGTAGTCTAACCATTTAAAAGATTAATGTATACATTCAATAACCTAGTTGGCAAGTTTGACACTTTCTCAATCTCATGTTCTGCGCTATAATCTGTAAGAACCACTGATGTGTCATCAGTCGTCTGTTACTGTTACCTGAGAACCACTTCAATTCAAAGCTCCTCCTGGTGCAGGTGTGGGATCAGAGCCTTGACTATACTCCACCTGAGCCCCTCCAGCCTTGATACTTAACAGGCTCTCTATCTTCATATGGGTCTGAGGATCAGACAACAGGTTGGAGTGGTGAGTGGGAGCTTTCCTAGAAGTTCACTCCATTTCTTCTAAGAGTTGGAATGATCTGCCATGAGATATTTGATGTGAATACCAATATTCTGCCCTCAGGTATACAGGTGCACTTCTGGCTTATTCCGTTTGAAATAATTAAAGTCTTTGACTCACCGTTCAACTCCCAGATTGGTTTACTTTCCACACTGTAAATCTTTAAGGCTCACTCATCTGGGTCTGTTCTTCCACTTCCTGTCTTGTCATACAGTTTCATTAGGTCGTGGCAGGTGTGTCCCACTGCCTTGCCGTGTGATTCAGGAGAATATCATCGCTTGAGAACAACAAGCTGTGAACCGACTGAATCTGGCTTCTCTCGCTCTCATTTGTTTGTCTCTGAAGCCGGGGGCGGCCCGCTGGTGACTTTGATAGACTGAAATGCTGCTCACCCACACACACACGTTCACACTGTCACACACTCCCACGCACATACACTCATCACACACTGTCTGTCACACACACACATCTGAGATCCAATGTGAAATGTTTACGATCCACCCACACCACTCCATGCATGCTATCTTGTCAAGAAACTCTTTTCTGTCCAGAAGTATGTGAGAAGTTACCATATAGTAAATACTGTATATGTCTGTTAATAGGCCTACACATGCTTATCCTACCATAGACTATCTGTATGGCTGTGTTGCTCTGATCTTATAATCCATATAATAATGTTGGCAAAGGGTCATGGCACAGCCGTAAGAGATAAGGTAGAATGAAATGAAAATATATCACTCCCTCTGAAAAAATGCCCGCTTCTCAGCCAATAAAATGTTTTGCCTCCTGAGTGTAGGACAGGCTGTTTGTCTGATTATGAAAACCTGTTTCTTACTGTCCTGCAAACACTGTGTACCACCAGCATATAGATGGGTAGCCTATAGCCTCAGATCTTCAATAGGATCAATGTTTCTCCATTATGTGTGTGTCTGTGTGTACTGTGCATTCGGAAAGTATTCAGACCCCTTGACTTTTTTCACATTTTGTTACGTTACAGCCTTATTCTAAAATGTATAACTTCTTTTTTTCCCCCTCATCAATCTACACACAATACCTCATAATAAAAAAGTGATACTTTTTTTGTATGTTTACAAATGTAGAACAATACATTACAATGATATATTTTACTTTATAAGGACTGAACGCTAAGGCTACCAAGTTTGCTAAGACAAAGAGATACAATTTCAATTAGCACTGACGTGAAGCGAGAGGTGTTGAAACCTTTAAGCCCAACAAATGGCAGGCTACCCTACCCAAATCCAGAGGCCTTAAAGCCCCCTCCTCTTGTTCAGACTGGCATTTTCTACATGAAATCTACCTCCAGAAAAAAAATCTTCTCCCAGGTGGGTGTGACACCTACTCCCGCTGACTGCTGCACTGCTGCTTGGATTCCACCTGGTGATCTGTTCACCGTCTGCCCTGGTTGTCTCCCCCTGTCTGGTACAGGTATACCCACCACACTCCCCCCTCTCTGTTCACCGTCTGCCCTGGTTGTCTCCCCCTGTCTGGTACAGGTATACCCACCACACTCCCCCTCTCTGTTCACCGTCTGCCCTGGTTGTCTCCCCCTGTCTGGTACAGGTATACCCACCACACTCCCCCCTCTCTGTTCACCGTCTGCCCTGGTTGTCTCCCCCTGTCTGGTACAGGTATACCCACCACACTTACCCCTCTCTGTTCACCGTCTGCCCTGGTTGTCTCCCCCTGTCTGGTACAGGTATACCCACCACACTTACCCCTCTCTGTTCACCGTCTGCCCTGGTTGTCTCCCCTGTCTGGTACAGGTATACCCACCACACTTACCCCTCTCTGTTCACCGTCTGCCCTGTTGTCTCCCCCTGTCTGGTACAGTCTGTTCCCTGGGTTGTCTCCCCCTGTCTGGTACAGGTATACCCACCACACTTACCCCTCTCTGTTCACTGTCTGCCCTGGTTGTCTCCCCCTGTCTGGTACAGGTATACCCACCACACTCCCCCTCTCTGTTCACCGTCTGCCCTGGTTGTCTCCCCCTGTCTGGTACAGGTATACCCACCACACTCCCCCCTCTCTGTTCACCGTCTGCCCTGGTTGTCTCCCCCTGTCTGGTACAGGTATACCCCACCACCATCTGCCCTGGTTGTCTCCCCTGTCTGGTACAGGTATACCCACCACACTCCCCTCTCTGTTCACCGTCTGCCCTGGTTGTCTCCCCTGTCTGGTACAGGTATACCCACCACACTCCCCCTCTCTGTTCACCGTCTGCCCTGGTTGTCTCCCCCTGTCTGGTACAGGTATACCCACCACACTCCCCCTCTCTGTTCACCGTCTGCCCTGGTTGTCTCCCCTGTCTGGTACAGGTATACCCACCACACTCCCCCTCTCTGTTCACCGTCTGCCCTGGTTGTCTCCCCTGTCTGGTACAGGTATACCCACCACACTTACCCCTCTGTTCACCGTCTGCCCTGGTTGTCTCCCCTGTCTGGTACAGGTATACCCACCACACCCCCTCTCTGTTCACCGTCTGCCCTGGTTGTCTCTGTCTGGTACAGGTATACCGTTCACCGTCTGCCCTGGTTGTCTCCCCCTGTCTGGTACAGGTATACACACCACACTTACCCCTCTCTGTTCACCGTCTGCCCTGGTTGTCTCCCCCTGTCTGGTACAGGTATACCCACCACACTCCCCCTCTCTGTTCACCGTCTGCCCTGGTTGTCTCCCCCTGTCTGGTACAGGTATACCCACCACACTCCCCCCTCTCTGTTCACCGTCTGCCCTGGTTGTCTCCCCCTGTCTGGTACAGGTATACCCACCACACTCCCCCCTCTCTCCCAAGCTTTCGCTCGCCTCCAGCACACAGGCACTTTTGGTGCGAGTGACTCTGAACTCACAATGGCTAGCCCCAAGTCGTTATATATTATATATAGCTATTTGCCTCATGACTCCTGCATGCTTTGTTGACTACGAACCTTCTTTACCCAACCGTGGGACAGACTATGTTTGTTTTCACACTCGGGACTCTGACTCTCTATTGGTTACACGTACTTTTGGCCTCCCATCCCAATCTAACCACCTCTCGCTGGCTTTGTATTCATGTTAACTGATGAAATCGCTGTACAATATGATCTTGTTGCCATCTGATGCACATTCAGTTGTCATAAATCAGCACTGTAGAGCTCTTCCTGTCCTCTGCCGTGCCTTGATTGTATTACTGTTGATGATATCTGGAAATGTGCATGTACACCCTGGCCCACCTACTGTTGCTAGCCCCAATTCTGACTTGTGCTCTCATATCTGCTTCACTGATTTCTGCTCTCGTAAAACCCTGGGTTTTCTGCCCGTTAACACTAGAAGCTTATTACCTAAAATGGATCAATTGAAAGTGTGGGTTCACAGCTCCAATCCAGATGTGTTGGTCATTACTGAGACGTGGTTAAGGAAGAGTGTTTTGAATACTGAGGTTAAACTTTCTGGTTATAACCTTTTTCAGCAAGACAGATCTTCCAAAGGTGGGGGAGTGTCAATCTTTACCAAGGATCACCTCAGTGTTCGGTTGTCCATACCAACTCCGAGACAGGATTGTGTCGAGGTACAGATCTGGGGAAGGGTGCCTAAAAATCTCTTCAGTATTGATGGTCTCCAAAAACACAGTGGCCTCCATCATTCTTAAATGGAATAAGTTTGGAACCACCAAGACTCTTCCTAGAGCTGGTTGCCCAGCAAATCTGAGCAAATCCCAATTGCTCAGTTTGTTGTGGCACATATCTGGGGAAGCGTACCAAAAAGGGTACCAAAAAAATCAGGGGAGAAGGGCCTTGGTCAGGGAGGTGACCAAGAACCGGATGGAAATTTAGGTTTGAAAAAGCTGGCCTTTGCTTCCCTAACTGACTGTGTTTTGGTTCCTGACTTCCCTGAAAAGTTGCATTTTGCGGGGACCATTCGATGCTAGTGCAGTACGCCACAGGGTGTTTTTGTGCTGGTCAAGGGCAGTCAAATCTGGAGTGAAGCAAGGGCTATATCTGTTCTTAGTTCGATTTTTTTTTAAAGGGACATGCTTATTTAAGATGGTGAGGAAAGCACTTTTAAAGAACAACCAGGCATTCTCTACAGATGGGATGAGGTCAATATCCTTCCAGGATACCCGGGCCAGGTCGATTTTACAGTTTCAGAAGTCAGCAAATGAGAGTGCCTGGGGGGGACACAGGGCCTGGGTTAACCTCTACATCACCAGAGGAACAGAGGAGGAGTAGGATGAGAGTACGGCTAAAGGCTATAAGAACTGGTTGTCTAGTGCTTTGGAAACAGAGAATAAAAGGAGCAGATTTCTGGGTGTGGTAGGCTGGATTCAAGGCATAATGTACAGACAAGGGTATGGTAGGGTGTGAGTACAGTGGGGGTAAACCTAGGCATTGAGTGACGATGAGAGAGGTTGCATCTCTGGAGGCATCAGTTAAGCTAGGTGCGGTCTCCGCATGTTTGGGGGGGTGGGACAAGGGGGATATCTGAGGCATGTTGAGCAGGACTAGGGGCTAGGGGCTCAGCAGTAAAATAAAACAATGAGAGCTGCCCTAAACAACAGTATACAAGGCATATTGACATTAGAGAGAGGCATAAAGCAATCACAGGTGTTGATTGGGAGAGCTAAGACAAAAATGGGTCCGATTGTCCGATTAATCGGACAATTTAAATACATTTTTATTTGTAATAATGACAATTACAACAATACTGAATGAACACTTATTTTAACTTAATATAATACATCAATAAAAAAATAGCCTCAATTTGGTTTAAATAATGCAAAAATAAAGTGTTGGAGAAGAAAGTAAAAGTGCAACATGTGCCATGTAAAAAAGCGAACGTTTAAGTTCCTTGCTCAGAACATGAGAACATATAAAAGCTGGTGGTTCCTTTTAAAAGGGGTCTTCATTATTCCCAGGAAATAAGTTTTAGGTTGTAGTTATTATAGGAATTTTAGGACAATTTCTCTCTATACAATTTGTTTTTCCATATACCTTTGACTATTGTATGTTCTTTAGTATTGCCAGTGTAACAGTATAGCTTCCGTCCCTCTCCTCGCCCCTACCTGGGCTCGAACCAGGAACACATCGACAACAGCCACCTTCGAAGCAGCGTTACCTATCACTCCACAAAAGCCTTGCAGAGCAAGGGAAACAACCACTCCAAGTCTCAGAGCTAGTGACGTTTGAAACGCTATTAGCGCGCACCCCGCTAACTAGCTAGCCATTTCACATCGGTTACACCAGCCTAATCTCGGGAGTTGATAGGCTTGAAGTCATAAACAGCTCAGTGCTTGAAGCACAGCAACGAGCTGCTGGCAAAACGCACGAAAGTGCTGTTTGAATGAATGCTTACGAGCCTGCTGGTGCCTACCACCGCTCAGTCAGACTGCTCTATCAAATCATAGACTTATAGCATATTAACACACAGAAATACGAGCCGTAGGTCATTAATATGGTCGAATCCGGAAACTATCATCTCGAAGACAAGACGTTTATTCTTTCAGTGAAATACAGAACTGTTCCGTATTTTATCTAAGGGGTGGCGTCCATAAGTCTAAATATTCCTGTTACATTGCACAACCTTCAATGTTATGTCGTAATTACGTAAAATTCTGACAAATTAGGCGGCCCAAACTGTTGTATATACACTGACTCTGTGTGCAATGAACGCAAGAGAAGTGACACAATTTCACCTGGTTAATATTGCCTGCTAACCTGGATTTATTTTAGCAAAATATGCAGGTTTAAAAATATATACTTCTGTGGATTGATTTTAAGAAAGGCATTGATGTTTATGGTTAGGTACAGTCGTGCAACGATTGTGCTTTTTTCGCAAATGCGCTTTTGTTAAATCATCCCCCCATTTGGCGAAGTTGGCTGTCTTTGTTAGGAAGAAATAGTCTTCACAGAGTTCGCAAGGAGCCAGGTTTGCAGGCAATATTAACTAAGTATGCAGGTTTAAAAATAAATACTTGTGTATTGATTTTAAGAAAGGCATTGATGATTATGGTTAGGTACATGTTGGAGCAACGACAGTCCTTTTTCGCGAATGCGCACCGCATCGATTATATGCAACACAGGACACGCTAGATAAACTAGTAATATCATCAACCATGTGTAGTTAACTAGTGATTATGTTTGATTGATTGTTTTTTATAAGATAAGTTTAATGCTAGCTAGCAACTTACCTTGGCTTCTTACTGCAATCGTGTAACAGGCAGTCTCCTCGTGGAGTGCAATGTAATCAGGTGGTTAGAGCGTTGGACTAGTTAACTGTAAGGTTGCAAGATTGAATCCCCGAGCTTACAAGGTAAAAATCTGTCATTCTGCCCCTGAACAAGACAGTTAACCCACTGTTCCTAGGCCGTCATTGAAAATAAGACTGTGTTCTTAACTGACTTGCCTGGTTAAATAAAGGTGTAAACAACAACAACAAAAATTCTGCCAAATCGGTGTCCAAAAATACCGATTTCCGATTGTTATGAAAACTTGAAATCGGCCCTAATTAATCGGCCATTCCGATTAATCGGTCGACCTCTAGCAGAGAGGGTCAGTTAGCTACACACAGGGCTTGAGTTTGAGGCTGGGGCCGACAGATAAACAAAATGAAGTGCCGTGTTAATGAATAGTTCAGCAGGCGTCAGCTGTGTAGCCGAGTGGTCATAGGGTCCAATGAGAAGACCTTTGGGGAGAGGGCCATTCTTCTTACCAAACATTTAAGTCATTTACATTTAAGTCATTTAGCAGACGCTCTTATCCAGAGCGACTTACAAATTGGTGCATTCACCTTATGACATCCAGTGGAACAGCCACTTTACAATAGTGCATCTAAATATTTTAGGGGGGGGGGGTGAGAAGGATTACTTATCCTATCCTAGGTATTCCTTAAAGAGGTGGGGTTTCAGGTGTCTCCGGAAGGTGGTGATTGACTCCGCTGTCCTGGCGTCGTGAGGGAGTTTGTTCCACCATTGGGGGGCCAGAGCAGCGAACAGTTTTGACTGGGCTGAGCGGGAACTGTACTTCCTCAGTGGTAGGGAGGCGAGCAGGCCAGAGGTGGATGAACGCAGTGCCCTTGTTTGGGTGTAGGGCCTGATCAGAGCCTGGAGGTACTGAGGTGCCGTTCCCCTCACAGCTCCGTTCCCCTCACAGCTCCGTGATCTTTGTTTTGAAGGTGTTCAGAGCAGGGTTAAGGGTAGAGAAAGCTTGTTGGAGATTAAGAAAGCTTTGTTGTAGAGCATTGACCACAACATTTGGGGAGGGGTCAGCTGAGTATAAGACTGTATCATCTGTGTATAAATGGATGAGTGAGCTTCCTACTGCCTTAGCTATGTTGTTGGAGCTAGGTTTGGGACAACTATTTTTTGGTTTGTTCAGGTAACACTTGGACTGAAAAGTTGAGTAAACAAAAAAAGGCTGTGGAAGCAGTTACTTCTTAATAATTAGTTGAAACAGCTAGATTGTATTTTACAGTGCAGCAGACAGTGGTGCTTGATTCTCATCCTCCCCTCTCCCTCTCTGTCCCCCCTCCCCCGATTCCCCCCACCCCTCCTTCTCTCTCTGGGCTGGGAAGAGGCTTACTCAGCATGCTGTGATGTGACTGAGTCGTGATGTTTGGGACTGTGACTCCCTCAGAGTCATCCCACCAGCGTCTACGCCTGTGGGTACAGGTTCATCATTAAAATGCTTTGGCCTCACTTGCCTCAACAAGACTAGTGAGCATAATAACAACACCCTGTTTTTAAGAAAATAAGGGGCATCAGGTATATTGAATCACACAACTGTGTTTTAAACAACATTGGCATTTTTGTACAGTGTGCTCCAATACTTTATTGTTTTAATGTGAAGTGTGTTGAGATATTAAATAGGCCTACACTTTAAATAAAGTTTGATTGGATTGGATTTGATACTGAAACAACACATGAATGAATAACAATACCTTTTTAGCCTACCATATACTGACTACACTGCAACTTACTGCATCAAATCTACTGATGGGCTTCATTTAAGGGTTTATTGACAAGTCTGCACACAAACTGACATCTACACGTACCACATGAACAATGAGGGACTTGTATTCATGTATATTGAATGTGTAATAACTGTGTCAAAATCCAATTCCCGGTATAGGATTGCCATTGTTTGATGATTGCCAGGTATATTATCACCTGCAGAACTGGTCATTTGCTGAAATAACTTTTGTTTATTTGTATTCAGGTGAGTTTGTAACCATGCACTGTGTTTTCCTACACTGGTTGCCAAGAGATTTTTTCTTCTTTGAATGTTTTCTTTCTTGTCGTCAGTGGAAGGTTACACCCCTGAAATCTCTATACTTAATTTACTTTTTGTTAAGGTCGTAAGTCAGTTGAATATGATTTATAAGGACCTTGTCCTGAGAGGGGTTAAAGTTCTTACCCTTGTTTAGACTACCGTAGAGGCACTCCCACAGAGACCCTACCAATCCCGTGAAGCGATTTAAACCTTTGTGCAAAGCACATTCTTTCCGATAGTGGAGAACGAATCAGGCAGCAGGTCTTGGAAAGGAACTCGCATGTGAGGAGGAATTCCGTGGCTACCTTAAATCACATGCTGACATATCAAGAACCATTACTCTCCACCCATATCCTAGACCTAGAGGGCTAGGACAAGAGGTCCCTCATCTTCCGAATTGTGCTTGTAGTACAAAAGACACCGAAGCGCAAACATCACAAGGGAATTTTAAGACACTCAAGTGGTAAGCAAGAGGAATAGGCTACAGAGTGGTCCTTACTCCAGTGAAGACTCACAGATTTGTCTGAGAACTTACTGTCACAGTGGATACTAACTGGACATACCTGTGTTTCTAAGTTTGAGAAGATTTACATGCCAAATCTGGGGAAACGTGTTTGAAAAACAAAAGCTTTCAAGTTCTCGCCACAGTAATTGGTAAGTTCCATTCCGACTTTGGAATCATGTCAAACCTATATAATAATTCATCATTTGTATAATGTGGTAAACGATGATTCTATAGTTTTAATAACTTTGACTCAAAGGGGCAATCTGCAGTTGCTACATTCATTTTTGGACTTGTAAATGAATGTCTACACATTGATTCTTGAGGAATACAACTTATAAATAAATGCCTCATAAGCTCAATTCAACTGTCCAACCCCATCAGAACCCAAAATAAAGACAGTAACTGTAAACAAACACAATATAGCTTCAAAACATGGTTCAAACTATAACTGTGACATGGATGGTCAGCCCTTGCATCCAGAGCTCTGTTTATGAATTTGAGATTGGTTATATTTCTCCAGCCCCGTCAGATTTGTACTGAAACAGGTGTGGGGAATGGCTTTGTTCATGTTTCTTACCTCACATTGGAGGTAAGTTACCTTTGGAAATGTATATGCAAAACCATTTTTTTGGTAATGTTATAAAAGGCCACCTGAGGCACGTAGACATTAACTGAAACGAATAGCCGACATTGTGTCACAGTTCGGGTTTGTTTTAGGCTACATGCATCAAATTTCACCGTTGTTTTTGCCAACTTTTAAGAGTTTCAAAATTGTACAACTACATTTAGGCTATTCAAGATTCAATTGATGTGTCAACTGATGCTACCTGCCATCTGCAGACAATAACAGGGGTGGTTATCCCTGACCTATAGGATAGCTGATGACAGCACCCGTAATGTCAATATAAGCAACACAGCCTACCTCTCTTTATAGACATCAAGCGCAGTCTGTGATATGATATCATTAGGCTACACCGACTCCGTCAGCTGTACCTATACTCAGAGGGTCATTACCGGTAGGCTAGCTTACTTCTATTGTCATGGGGCGGCAGGTAGCCTAGTGGTTAGAGCGTTGGTCTAGTAACTGAAAGGTTGCAAGATCAAATCCCTGAGCTGACAATGTAAAAAAAAGATGTATATATTTATTTTTAAATCTGTCGTTCTGCCCCTAAACAAGGCAGTTAACCAACTGTTCCTAGGCTGTCATGGAAAATAAGAATTTGTTCTTAACTGACTTGCCTAGTTAAATAAATTACAAATTTGTTTTAAAAACACCTGCAACAATAGGCAATGTGTGCTTCAACATAGATGCCTTCTTGTCTTTCCTAAACACACTTGCCTTTCCTGAAAACAAGATTAAGTTCTTGTGGATTCGATGTTCTAACCAGATTATATTGCCAAAAACCTGTTACAACAGGTGTGTAGACCGCCTAGGTCCTAGGGGTCAACAGGGTCGGGAATCACCTATCAAATTCAGCCTCACAAAGTGCCCACATTGACCACTGGAGGGCGAGCGAGTATCTGGTTTTATTCAGCGCCCTTTGTCGATATTTGCCCTACATAGAATATGCATATACATATTTCTCCCTTTACTGTACATAGGTTAAGGTACAGTAGTGGCCCGTGTAAACATTCTCTCTTGTAGCTCTTATGGCCATGTAGCCCAAGCCAGTGAGATTTTCCAGGAGGAAAAATTGAGAAAGCACTTCTCTAAAGTAACCTGATGTCTGTGATATTTAGCAGTTGACACGCATAACTGTCGCCCAAGTATGGTATGTGAGTTTATGTTGCAGAAAGAAGGGTATGGGGCTTTCAGAGAAGTCCAGTGGATAAACATATGGATAGTTTCTAACCAGCTGGCAATGCGCAATTACCTGTAGGCCTACGCACGGAATATCCGGTGGATCTGAGTAGCAAACATGGGCTCTTTTTCTTGTAAAACTGATTGTAGGGAATGCATGACGTAGGAGCCTGTTTGCCACCAGTGTCCATATTCTTTCCCGAGAATATCCCAAAGATCTGATGCCGAACCGCACTTCCTGAAGAGAATACCCGGTTTATTGTGTTATTTGCATCCGCGCGCGATTACCTCCTAATGGATTTGGATGCAGCAGAGGTTAGAAGGAAGGAAATGACGTCAGCACTGTACTATAAATGATGACGATGACAGCCAACATGTGAAATTTGAGATTGCGCCTCATTGAATATACGTAACATAGTTATAGGATATGGACAATGTGGCAACCTACATTCATTGCTGCCATTGTAGTCTGCTTAACCTATAATAAAACATCAGCCTACATTTAAAGTCCTACCCACATAAAGCATATATGTAAGAATATTACATAGTTTGTTTTCATTACAGCAGCCTTTAGTTTAGGATTTGAAATTCCACCACTTATAGGGCTATATGTTGTGATTGTAATATATTATGAATGGCCTAAAATTGCCTGAGTGGGCTGGAACTATCGTATTATTGCGTGACGCTCCAAGGCCTAGCCCCCTTCAAACCGATTGGTTTTTGTGATCAAAATGGTGTGGAAGAGAAAAAACGAGACATCTGTCCTCCACGTGGGTGTGAATCTACTTTTGCCATTGGTTTAGATCAACAGCGTCCTAAAGGACTTCTCTTGTGATTGGGTAGAATCTCTGCGGACTGTAGGCGTGTTTTTGTCGTGGTGGAAGTGAGCTACTTTGTGACAATGCTCAGTGTCGATTTTTCATTGGAGCTGCGGTGGGCATGGGTGCGCAGCAGAGAGCTTTACTGTATTAATCTTATGAGGCTTATGCATTCTGTAGGTCTTGTATTTGGCTTCAAGGCAGTTTTCAGTCCCATTCATTTAAAACAATAAGGACAGAGAGGTATAGCCTATATTGCGCATTTTCTCTCAGAAAGGCAATAGTTCTAATTGATGGTCCTTGGCATATTCCTGTGATACTAGTATAGCTGCCTGGCATTCATCCACCTCTGTAGCATTTAAAAATCTGGAACATTTGGAGTGGAAGTTGGAACATCTCTTGAGCAAGCCGCATTCACAAGAAAAGCGCAACAAAGTATTTCTCTATTAGACTCGTTCGGGGAATTATTCTCATTATATAATCAGAAGAGGGAAAACGGGTTTATTCAGACTCGGTATACAGTGACAGAAAGACACCGGGAGAGAGATTATATTTCTTTCTTTTGAATGCAAGCAGTTTCTCTCTCTGAAAACAAGGGACACTGTGTAAAGGGTCTGCTCTTTCTCTCCAACCCCGCTCCACTCGCCTTGTCTCCCCCCTGACCACAAGCTATCGAATGGACCAACATCCTAGCGCCCGGAGCTGCACCAGCCGCGGGGCTCCGTCTTGCGAGGCCGTCCCGAGTGAACCCTCCATGAATTTGTACATCCATTCCACAACCGGCACACGCTTCGAGCTCTCTCTTCCCCTGGAGGAGACTGTGGAAGGACTGAAGAGAAAGCTTTCTCAGAGACTCAAAGTACCAAAAGAAAGACTCACCCTTCTACATAAAGAAACGTGAGTACATCTATAAACATCAGCATATCCTACGGTCAAATGTTATGTGCATACATGATATAGTAGACTACATTGTACATACATTTGCTCTGTACAAATCATGGATTTCTATTGATGTCTATATTTTGCACTTATTTAAACTGTAACACATTGTGTAGATCAAGAATGGCATAGGTGTCATATCAGCAGCACTGTATTCAAGCTAAGCAGCTATTGACCATTAAAGCCGGCCAGTGCGGCAAGTATCGAATTGCGCATGGGAGACGCACATTTGTCAGTCAAGGTTTGAAGCAGTATTTATGAGGGAGTCGTGGGGCACTGCCTCCTTCAGCGTTCATTATACATACCATACCATTAATGATTAAATATATTATACAAATGATTAACAGCTGAACGAAATGCATACAGTGCATGTTTACTTTATTTATCCAGCTGCCGTTTGTCTGAACATAGGATTTGGTCTTAAATAAATACACAATTATTTAGAGGCTTTGGGGTTAGAATCGAATTGATGCTATACGTAAGTGGGGTGCACAATTGCATTTGTTCCATGGTTGGGGTTATGGGAAGATTAGATGTGGGCGAAGCACAAGGAATCTCTTTAATTCCTCCTCTTTCATGATCTATGGTTACACCCAGCTTTCTACAATCTCCTCTCACACCAGGGAACGCATATGCATTGGTTTATGCTCACGTTTTATTACAAGGAACTCCCCTGGAGAAAATTGGGAGAACACGTATTTGCCATTTTGAATAGGGGAGCACTCGAGAACAATGGGGATATTTTAACAACGCGTCACAATCTACAATTTATCTGCACTGTAATTATTGTTTTACTTAAAGCAAACGGAAACTGTAATATTTGCTGGTTTTCAATTGAGTCGGATTTTCGTGCGTTAAATGACAATGGAGGGGAGGAGAGTTGGTATGTTAAAGGTATCTTTGTACTTTCAAATCAACCAGTCGCATTGTTTTTTTTGTGTGTGCTTTTAAATAACACCCGTCCCATGTCTCCCGGTGTAATCGCCTCCAAATCACATCAGGCCTTAAAACCGAGAACATTTTTTAAATCCTCTCTCCAAATATACGTTCTGCGCTGCTGACTGCCTTTCTCCAGCTGGAGGTGTGACTTTTAGTTCACACTGTACTGTACAGTAGGCTTCTCGCAACGCTTCCGCTTCCGCTTGCCTCGCGTTTTTTCCACCTCTTTTTTTGACATGATGAGGTCCTCAAAAATGACCGTTCAGAATGACAAATGACATGGCTGTTCAGTAAATAGGCGTCGGCCTACAAGTGTTCCTAAACGCTTTAGTTGTACAAAAATGCATTGTGCAGAAACAAATGCCATGTTATGTCCAAACATTTCAAATGCAAATGATCACCCTATGGTTACATACCATTTCAATGTGTTGGAAAGTCTTTCCGGTCACTGTCATCGGAGAACACACATAAACCTGTCTCCAACCGATGATGAGTAGGGCATTGCATGCTCATGGTTCTCCAATAGTGAACATGAATGGACCAAACTATGCTTTTTAGGGAAGTCAAATAGTAGGCTGTTAATTGAAAGATTTTGTACAAATGCAAACGCTTAGGTCTATTTCATGTGAATAAACACACATTATTCATAATTTCAAATGGAAAATGCAATGTTTATGGAGAGGTCATAACCCTCAACTATCAGATTTTGTTGTCCTCCAAGAAGTTGTCATAACCTCCTGTCCAGCATCATGAGAGAAAATAGTCCTCTCCTTCAGGCAATGGCAGTGGTGTCAAATATCCACTGTTAACAGTTGTCAAGCCCCACTACTTGAAATTGAAATAGTGTATGACAGTGGATCAATATGCCGGCTCTCCGTCAAGCAGACTTTCATACAGGTTGTTTTTATAAATACATGTTGAAGACTCACCTAACTGCACAAAGGTTGGCGCTTCTGAAATGTGAATAGAGTCATGTCAGTTAATCAGTTCAAATGCCAGTTTGACTGTAAACTAATATGGTTATTTATTTCTCTCCCTCAGGCGTTTGAGTTCAGGAAAACTCCAGGACCTAGGGATCTCTGATGGGAGCAAGTTAACCCTTGTACCTACAGTTGAAGCAGGCTTAATGGTAAGGATAATTATACACCTCATCTGTGTGTGTTTTGCTAAACGCCCTGGGGGGTTGTTTGGGTTCAAGATAATACATGTTAATAGCATCAGACAGATTAATGTAGGTAATTAAGTCTGTGTTGATCTCCTCTCAGTCATCTTTGAATGCACAAAGCTCAGCCTTTCTCCTTTGTCTACCAAGGCTTACCAGTAAATAATGTCCTTCTTCTTCTTCTTTCTTTGAAGTCTCAAGCATCAAGACCAGAACAGTCAGTGATGCAAGCTTTGGAGAGTTTAACAGAAACTCAGGTAAGAACTCTCTCAAATAATGGTATTTAAGGGACCTTCATGAGAAGAGCGTTGAGTAGCCCTGCGTTGGAGATCATCTAATGATTTCAGAAGTGCTTTGACATACCGCTGGTTTAACCTAAACGGATTGCCCCTGAAAAGAAGCAGTGTGTTTTAAAGTGCATGAGACCTGTTTGCATGTGAAGCTGGAGCAGTATAGAGAAGACCTCATATATGAGACAGGCTGCTGCTACACCAGACTCTTCCCATGTGTAATCTTAGCCTCTTAAACAAGCAAGCCCAAGCAAACCCCACCCAACATGGGCCTGATTGAGAGTGAAGTCACCCCCCTCTTTGTGCAAAGCCCTGACTGGCTCTCCCTTCTGGCACTCCTCTCACCACAGAGACTCAGAGAGATGTTTCCAGGAAGCCAACACATCTATACACTAAACTCATAAACAGAGATTCAATTGACAGATAGGCTAATATTGATTGAAATGCCTATCGTTCCTGGAAGCATAGAATGCATGCACGAGAAAAAAGTGTCCAAGAACTCGATGTACCTCTCTGGAACTGTTGAAATACAGCATGAATATGAGTCACTGGTTTGGTCTGAGTCACTGATATGATCAATACTGAATGTAAAGTGATAAGATCTGATCTCACCTCCTCAACCTCAGAGAGAGAGACAGAGATGACGTATTGTCTCAGCAGCTGACTGACTCAAGGTGTGCTGTGTCTCCGTGATGCACGTAATAGTTGCAGTAAAAAATATGTCACCAATGTTAGATACGACCTCAATAAAATGGACTAGTTGCACACCTATATTTTGAGGTTTTGTGTGACATTGAAGTAGCAAGTTTTCTCAAGTAACATCACGATGATAAAGATTGAGAACATAAAGCCTTCCAGCAGGGCTGCTGGTAAAGTCAAAAACTTTAAACACATGTCAAAACCTCAGTGTGGCTTCTCTCCCGCTGATATTTTTACACTGGAAATCCTGGCTTTATTGTGTGTGTGATCTCAGCGCCTCGCCTGCCTGCGCACAGCACAACGGTGACGACAGATGAGTGAGTGTGTGTGTGTGTGTGTGTGTGCGTGGGGGTTGGTTGGGCTGGAAGCCTTTATCATCATGCGTTACGACTTTGCCGGGTGGCCAACACTGACTGTTTCCACAAGGCAAAGGCTTTCCCATACTTCAACAGTGCCAACATCAAACAGTCTGTGCCCTGACTTTCCACAGCTCTGTAGTCAAGACCTGTTGCCCTCGCCTCGGCTCTCCTCCTCTCACGGGGCAGGCAAGCAGCAGGAAAGGGCATGTACAGAAGTTAGGCCCTACAGTCATTATGAGTCACTTTGGTAGGACTTCCTTCTTCATCAAGCCTGCCCTTTGTTTCTCAATACTTTACTGTAAGAACGTGAGATGGTGGAACTATTCATGTCTCCTGGTGAGTCATTCAATGTGCTCATATGCACAGCCAACAATGAAAGTTTAGTAAAGGAAGAAACCCGTATGAAACAGATTGAATGTGGGTTTTTTTTTTATCTAGGAGAATTGATTCCCACTTCATAATTCATGAGGCGGAATGGGAAGATATAGATTGGGGAGAGATTACAGATACCGGGTAAGATTAGAAAATAGGAACACAAGAGCTTTCCTATTCATTTCCTCCTCCAACTTGGAGGCTATCAAAAATCAATCAATGCACTGAGCTCTTAAATGTGTCTGATAGGTTAACAGATACCCCCACGAACCCAAAAATAGCCATAGGGATAAGATGTTGTGGCTAGTTGCTGGCTGGTAACATTAGGGAAAGTGGTAGGTTAAACGTCCCCCTATGTCGCACTCTTCCCTCCCCCCAACTATGTGTAGTCTGGTCGGTATTGGAGATCAGGTTTTGTACCAGGATGTTCAGTGTGTTCATAGAAGCCCAGCTGATAGCGGCTTCCAGTTATTCTCTTGCTTCATACTGGGATTCAGAGGAGTATGCCATAACCTGCCCAGCCAGGTGGCTTCCAGGGAGAGATCTATTTCGGACTTCCGTAGAGCGAGAGGGAAAGTGTTTCATGGAAAGGGAGGACCTTTTCTCTCTCTCTCTCTCTCTCTCTCTCTCTCTCTCTCTCTCTCTCTCTCTCTCTCTCTCTCTCTCTCTCTCTCTCTCTCTCTCTCGCTCTCTCTCTCTCTGTCTCTCTCTCTCTCTCTCTCTCTCTCTCTCTCTCTCTACTTTCTGTATAACAACTCGTCCATAGCCCTATCATTTGAATGTGCTGTGGTTTGCAAGTTTTGTTCTCTACCTAATGCCTGCCCGCTGGTTCCAGTAGGCTCCTGCTATATTCAGACGGTGACAGAATAGGCTGGCCTCTATCAAGGGCACTGGCTCCCTTAATTCGTCTTCTTGGCTTTCCCAGGCAAATTTTCTCCTGACATCTAATCTGCATTAAGCCACCACCTCCTGACAGTCCATCAAGACTGGGCTGGTTTTCTCCCTCTGTCTGCCAGAGATAGGTTTAGGTTGAGCCTGAGTGTCTGTCTGTGCAGCAGGCTGTATTTAAGAGGCTTGCTTCTGTTGATGGAAGAATGAAAGCCCCCTTCGAGCTTGGACTCAGAGCGATGTAGCTACTGGTCTGTTTGTGAGAAATATGATAGCTATCTAGGGAGAGGAAGAGGGATGCTTACCGTGGTTGAGTATAATCAGCATCGTCAACTGTTACTGCCACTTAACCTAACCATCCCCCATGCACTGCCCTCCCCTTCCCCCACATCTCCCTTTGTTCCACATTTTAAAGAATAAACCCCATTCCAGTCCACAGAACCTGCCAAGCTGACCAACCCTCCAATACAAAAACAATGACTGAGAGTCAAGCCTTAGGTTAAGGTCTCCCCGATGACTCTGTTTTCCATGTAGGCTGGAGCCAATGAAGTAAAACAGTGCTATGATGCCGTTTGAAAATCAATGTATAGCCCAGCTGGAAGGATAGAGGGAGGACGGCAGGGAGGAGAAGATTGACATATTTTCCTGGAGTAAGAACACAGCTTGTCTTTGGGGAGGCTGTATGTTGGCCAGGTCCCTGAGGAGTACGTTGTTACATTTCTGCTGTACCTTTTCTCTCTTCCGTCCCTCTGTCTCCCAACACCCTCCTCCACCAGCCTCCGCTGGGCTCTGAAAAAGATTCAGAATTGTCATTGTGTCTGAAAACCGATAGATGCTAATAGTGGGATCTAACATTATGTGGAGGATCACCTCTGGGTCACCCCTCTCATCATTTCCACCAGCTCCCCTCCTCCAGGGAGCTTGGTGGGCCAGGCCAGGCAGGGGGGATGTGGGACGGAAAGGCGGGAGCCATAGGTGGCCTTGGTGAGTCACGGCGATTTGTTTTAGGGCGTTGTGGCGTGTTGTGTACAGGTTGTTCTGAGCCACGGAGGGAGGATGTTTGGAAGGACAGGCGTGACTCAAAGATGAGGAGATGAGCAGAGGGAGGGAGGGAGGGGGACAGGAGAAAAGGTCACCTCTGAGGTAGAGGAGTAGAGAAGTGTTCTGAGTGCTGGTGATGGAGCTCCGATAAGGCCTTGTCTTGTCATTGGGCTATAACTACATGGTCCGTTCATGCACCTCCACCTTATAGTCAGATGGTCCAAGTTCTTTTCTAGATAAGGTATTCTGTTCATGTGTTAGAAGTACATCATAAACTGTGTGTGTGGTGCGTGTGTGTGGTGCGTGTGTGTGTGTGTGTGTGTGGTGCGTGTGTGTGTGTGTGTGTGTGCCTGTCCGTGCCTGTGTGCCTAGCACACTGCTCAAAGCAATTGGTCAACATGTGTCTTTTTCCAGACCCCTGCTCTATACCCACCTCATCAAGATGGTAGTTAATCAGCCAGTCAGACACTACTGGAAATCATTGTTCTTTAATTGTATTGAGGATTTGGGAGTGGAAAGAATTGAAAAATGACTGACTTGCCATGTCAATATAAGAGCATCTCCCCATCTATAAAACCGGCCTGCTGTCTCCCTGTGTCAAATCAAAGCTTTTGTATACAGGCAGGAGTCTTGCCTTCTCGTAATTGGCTCCATAAATACATCATTTCGGAGCAGAATGTGTAAATCAAATTGTATATTATAAGACTGAAAGACAATAGTGAATAGAGGAACTATTTGTTTCCGTGACCTATAAATCCTATAGCCTGGGAGCGCATTAAGCTGGTGGAGTGTTTCTGCACCTTTGTCATCTCTTTCTGATACAGACGGGCACATACAGGAGGGGTGCCAAGGTGTGTTTGAGAAACGGGGGAGATGGATTTGCAGATATGGTCTTTGTCCTATTGTTTCTGTGTGTTTGTGTTTGTGTTTGAGAGAGAGCGACAAAGATTGTGTGAGTGCGTGTGTGTCCAGCGAAAATAAAGTCTGTATTGTGTCGTGACCGTCATTGTTCTTCATCCGCTGGCCTCTTTTGCGCTTCAAGTGCCCCTGCAGCATGATGATCGTGACTGACTGGGCTAGCGTGTGGGAGGCGGTGGAAGCCAGGAATATCACAACAGATAGAAAAATAGCCCAATGTCACATGTAGGTAATTAGCACAACACAACTGTACAGGAGGTGTTGGGCGGGTTTCGTTTTCTCACCGCCGTTCAAAGGCATCAAGCCTGCGGACTATGTTATGATCGGCCCGGCCCTCTGATGTACTCATTCTAAATCAGATGGGTTGAGACCCGTTGGACCTAGTGTGATTGTCATGTTTATTTGCTATGATGGCATCGCATATAGCTTTCGTTTTGTACTCCCTCTGTGTAAATAGTACACACAAACTCTACCGGCTGCCGCATCTCAGCGCTGCCGAATAATAATGAATGGGGATCTACTCCAAATGTTGTTTTATTCATCCACGTTCCTGTTGTAGAGCCAGCATGTGGTTAAGCCTGGCCCTCGTTCTCTCTCCCCCGCCACCCTTATCGCAGAGACTAGTCAGAACGTATTCATTCAGTTGGAATCAAAGACCTTGTGCATTGGTGTTGCACCATCTTTGATCTCCTAGAGAATGGAGAGTGTGTATGAGAGAGGGATGCACCCGCGATAGCAGCAGGAGATGTAATACGTCAAGGCGAGCGAATAGACTGGATTGCTTTGCCTCTGTTGCCTTAGAACCTTCAAAGCCATTGTGCTTGGCTGCAAGCAGAGGTAATGTAGAGGGCCGGAGGGTTGGAGGGATTGAGGGGGGGGTTGGAACCAAGAACCTTATCATTATGAACTTCACCATTCTGTCTTATTTTTTCACCCAGCTGGGCAAATTCGCTGATAGCCAGCTGGTTCACTGTAACTCATTCACCCTCTTCGCTTTATGTTTTGATGGGTTGGCCATTGATGGGTCCTTTGAAGACGGGGCCTGCTTTTTAGGATTTGTGGCATGATTGATTTTTTTTCTCCTCTTTTGAGAATCGTGTTATTGCATCTTTACCCAGTGTCTGTCTGCACAAGGAGCGTATCAATAGTTTCCCAGTGCGATCAAAACATTTGGGTCGATAGGCAGGTTAATAAGCTGGTTTGTGACCTCCTCTTCCCCCCTTCACCTATCTGTTTGATATTTTGACCAGGAGCTACTCAGCCGTAATGCAGCTGAAGGAGAAGGGCGATTCCTTCGCTTGAACCCTTCCACAGATCCCTGTCCTCTCTGGGCTCTGACGCAAATGCTGCTCAGTTGTTCATGAATGTCAGCTCAGTCCTTTTCCCAGCTCCCTCTCTCTCTCCCTCCCTCCTTTCATCCGTCTCTCCTTCTCTCTCTCAGTATGCTTAGTGTGCAAAGGAAGAACGCCTGCAAATGAGTTCCTTGAACCACAGGGACCCCAATAAATAAAACTGTCAACTGCAGAGTTGGAGAAAAAAAGAGAAAAGGAGGCAGAGTCACACTCTCACTGAATATTTCATCACCATCCACCACCATCTCCTCTCTGACACCCTACCCCCATCCCCCTTCTCTCCATCCTCCCCCCCCCATCCATCCCCTCTCCCTCCTCCCCGGTCTCCGCTTATCATATCCTCCTGTCACTGCATAGCAACCGAAGCCTGCTGCTACAGCTACACAAAATGACACCCC
Organism: Oncorhynchus keta; assembly: GCF_023373465.1. Classification (NCBI taxonomy): domain Eukaryota; kingdom Metazoa; phylum Chordata; class Actinopteri; order Salmoniformes; family Salmonidae; genus Oncorhynchus; species Oncorhynchus keta. Next base: position 59,060,123 of record NC_068421.1, on the reverse strand, counting down.
AACAACAAAAACAAAATGGCAGACGGAGGTCATGTTGATCTGAACAGAACCAGGTGTCTCTGTATCTTCTTAAACACCCAGTTCACAGATAGGCTGTCATTGACTTATCACGGCACTGCTTACGAAATATACCGTTCAAGACGACGCTTTTGTCAGACAAACGCCCGCCTTGTTCTTATGGTTTGTCCTCGCTCTTCGCTTCCACATGCCACTCTCGCTGAGTCAGGGTGAGAGGAACAATGAAACGGCCATTCCTGTCTGTCTCAACGTCACGCAGGCTCACTGCCATCCCCCACTACTGGAGTGGCTGTCTTCCTAGGGCTTTGGAATTTGTAAAGACACCAAGGACGAAGGAAGGTGGAGGTTGAAGACTTAAGACTCTGATGGAGGCTCTTTGTCTGCTTAGTTATTTTTTTCGTCCCTGACATCAACCTCACACAGACTTGTCTCGAGAGAGAGCAGAAAGGCGTGTATGGACAGGGATGTGCCGTAACCACTGAGGTTTTCTAGTTAGTGAAACTCTATCTGAGCTGTTTTTACATTATGGTTTCAACATCCTCTCCTGTAGTATGTACCCCGCTGACTGTAGCTTACTGTAGATAGTGTTACCTCCTATCTCTTAGGAGACTGACCTATTTCAGGTGTTCCAGTTCACAGCCCGTGGCTCCACCCCCGGCTCCACCCCTGGATCCACCCTCGGCTCCAAAATGCAGCCTGCCCCATTTCTCACCCTGTCCTCCCCTTTCAATCTGACAGGAGGGCAGAATGACTAATCAGACCCAGGCTGAAATTCTGAGCCCAGGGGCTTATTTGGGTTCCTTACTTATTTCTGGAGGGGAAAATAAGGCAGGGACCACAAAGACCTGAGAGTAAGAGGTTTAAAGGGCAGGCTGAGAGTTCTGTAGCTCCTGCCATTTCTTAGGTCGCTTAATGCATTTGTTTATGTGGGCTCGTGGCCTTTATCCTTTATCATTTGATCTAATGGGAACATTGTGGTGGGCGGTTGGCGGTGTGTAAGCAGATGGTTAAAGAGGGGAGGTCTCCACACATACAGTGTTACGTGTGTGAAACACAGGCTGGGTCATGGGGTTTAGGTGAGAACTTCAGAATTGGCTTTATGAGTCAACCAGTGAGACACCAGGGCCAGGAGTGACACATGTACAGAGGGAGTGACGGAGTGAGGGATGGAGAAAAACAGAGAGACAGAACAGGAGAGGGGAGTTTTGCGTATCTGATTAATTTGAGGTTTGCCATGGAGTGTTGGGAGCTCGGTATGAACGCATCATCTATCTCATTTTGGTGTGTTTTTTAATAATCCACACCTGTCTTTAAATGGAGATGGAATGCCTCTCTATTCATCTCTCTCTCTCTCTCTCTCTCTCTCTCTCTCTCTCTCTCTCTCTCTCTCTCTCTCTCTCTCTCTCTCTCTCTCTCTCTCTCTCTCTCTCTCTCTCTCTCTCTCTCTCTCTCTCTCTCCCTCCTCTCTCTATCTCTCTCTCTCTCTCTCTCTCTCTCTCTCTCTCTCTCTCTCTCTCTCTCTCCTCTCTCTCTCTATCTCTCTATCTATCTCTCCCTCCTCTCTCTATCTCTCTCTCTCTCTCTCTCTCTCTCTCTCTCTCCCTCCTCTCTCTCTCAACACAGCCACACTGATGTGTCATCCCCCCATACACACTGCCATCCCCCCCTAATCAAACACAGCTCTGTGACTCCCTCAAGGCCTTTGGCTTTGTGTGTGTGTATGTGTTTTGTTCTCTTTTGTGTGTGTGACAGGGTTTTGCAAACTGCCTAGTCATTCTCCTGACAGCTGTCAGTGAGGGACACAATCAACTACCCCTCCTGCCGTTCGCTCCCGCTCTCCTCTCTTCCCTCTCTCTTTTCGCCTGTCCCCCTTGGTTGACTAACAGGTGACCTTTGTGTGAGGAGTTTCCTAGAACCCTCTCACCCCTGTTCCTGTGCCTGCCCTTGCCAAGAACAGCACCACAATGGTTCAGTGCTCGTATTTATTTTAGTCGTCATCCCCATCATAGTCAGTCACTGTGTTAACATGGCATGTGATTAGGACTTGTGAATAATCTTGGGTTCATATTCCTATGCCAGTTCAATAGTCGTTTTGCTTAATTGTGAGATGCTGAGAGAAAGAGGTGTTGTGTTGGGTGACGTCCCCCCACCCCCTTTGTCCTCCCTCCTACCCCCTCCCTCGCTCCTCTCCTCCAATGTGTGTCAATACCAACGTGCAAAGGTCACCGTGGCTGCAGAGAGCCGGCGGTCGATAGAAAAATAAATAAGCAAAAGAAAGAGGGGAAAATGATGGAGGGCAGAGCCTGGTGATTCAGAGGGTTAAAAACCGGTCAGCACACACAAGCACACCCCAAAGGCTTATGGGTCTGGAGGGAGCGCTCCCTCTGTTCTCTGTGCTCTGTGCTCTGTGCTCTGTGCTCTGTCCTCTGTCCTCTGTCTCTCTCCTCTCTCTCTCTCTCTCTCTCTCTCTCTCTCTCTCTCTCTCTCTCTCTCTCTCTCTCTCTCTCTCTCTCTCTCTCTCTCTCTCTGTCCCTCCCTCTTTCTCTTAGGAATGCACACAGGGCGTTGAAGTTTTTCGGAACCTAAGTGTCACATTGTCCTGATAGCCTCTTGTTCTCTTGTTTCTATTTGGGAGAACCTGAGACGTCATTACCTCAGTGTACTGAGTGGTGAGTGGAGCTCTCTGACCCTTCAATGCTCTCCCATCACCACCACCACAACCCCCCATGAGTGGCCAGAGCAGTAACAAGGCCCTGGGTGTGGGAGGGTGAGACACCATGGAGATTGTTGGAGCAGTGTGGGACGAATGTGTCCTCCAGTCCAAGTGGTGACACGTCTCTCTGTGGTGTGTGTCCTGGAGTGAGTGGGTCAGTGCCTCCATGCTTGGCTCCGGGGCCCGTTCTCGGCGCTCCTAAGATGGGCAGCCCTTCCAGATCCGCCGTGGACCCCCGAACAATCGGGTATTATGAGCTGCGGGGCGGGTGGGTCTGACTTCCTCTTTCGAAGGTCTGAATTTTCAGGCCCGGGGCCAGACGGAAGGGTGGCCTTTGTATGTCTGGTGAATGGTAACGATGTTCAGACTCTGGATTATAGGGATAGTTGGGACAGGAGTGTGTGGGAGGGACAGAGTGTGTGTGTTGGGGGAGGGGGGCATGAGTGTGTGTGTGTCTGCGTCCGTCCTTCCGTGTGTGTTTTCCAAAGGCTCCCTTCATCCACCCAGCAAATGTAAATAGCCCAGTGTTTCAGTGTTCAGGGCAGTGATTAATTACAGGATGGGATAGTGTGTTGTATCTGCTTCACCAGCCTCTCTGAGGAGGAATTCAATGCTGCTCAATGTACTGTTATGTCTCTCTGTTCACATATCCATACATGTGCTTTTGTTAAACTCATTAACAAAGCCCCAAGCCTTGAAAAAAAATTATAAAGAGCTAACAGACCTTCTCTTTTGTCAGTTGGTGTGCACATTTACCTATATGTGGTATACTGGTATATATTTAGTTAGTGGCATTAGCATTCAATGTATAATGTTTTTGTTGTTTGTGAACTAGGTGACTCAACTCTCTTCTCTTCTTCCTGTCTCCAGGTCAGTGACTTCCTGTCTGGCCGCTCTCCTCTGACCCTGGCGCTGCGAGTGGGTGATCACATGATGTTCGTTCAGCTGCAGTTGGCAGCCCAGCAGTCTGGAGGGCAGCAGTTACAGCACAGGCACCTCATTGCCCGTGGGGGCGCAGAGGGCACCATGGGACAGTCCACAGGAGCATCTGGAGGGTCCACCAGCGGGCATCACCCCCGCGTCCCCACCCCGCACCACCACCACCCTCACCCTCATCCACATCCCCACCCCCAATCCAACTCTCATCCTCACCCCCACCTGTCCCGGCCCCATCCAGTGCCACCGCCCTCCACCAGCTCAGCAGCCTTCCCCCCTGCCCCCTCACACCAGCCCTCTCCTCCCATGTACCCCTCCTCCTCTTCCCTCTCTTCAAGTCACTGCAACACCCCTCCTGCTCCTCGTCCCTCCCAGCTGCCCGGCAGTATGTTTAGTCGCTCCCACCAGCCCTTCCCGGGCCGACCCAGCCCCAGCCCTGGCTCCGTCCCCCAAAGCACCCCCACTGCAGTCCCCTGCCCTGAGGTAAGACCCTTACCTACCAATCAACCTACCACTGCTTTCTTAATGCTGTATTACTCACAGCGTACCACGGTTACACAAAGGAGGGCCAGAACACAGCAGGAAAGATTAAAGGATGAAAGATAGAGATTGAAGGAAGAGAGAGAGGAGTTAATGTGTTAGTCTGCGTAGGTTGTTGTCTTGTTGATCATCAGCCGCCTCGCTGGTAAGCAGGCCTCTCTTACTGCAGCCTGGAGCTAGGCTATCTATCTGTCTTTTAATGGCAGCCTGGATCTAGGCTATCTATCTGTCTGTTAATGGCAGCCTGGAGCTAGGCTATCTATCTGTCTTTTAATGGCAGCCTGGAGCGAGGCTATCTATCTGTCTGTTAATGGCAGCCTGGAGCGAGGCTATCTATCTGTCTGTTAATGGCAGCCTGGAGCTAGGCTATCTATCTGTCTGTTAATGGCAGCCTGGAGCTAGGCTATCTATCTGTCTGTTAATGGCAGCCTGGAGCTAGGCTATCTGACTGTTAATGGCAGCCTGGAGCTAGGCTATCTATCTGTCTGTTAATGGCAGCCTGGAGCTTGGCTATCTATCTGTCTGTTAATGGCAGCCTGGAGCTAGGCTATCTATCTGTCTGTTAATGGTAGCCTGGAGCTAGGCTATCTATCTGTCTGTTAATGGCAGCCTGGAGCTAGGCTATCTATCTGTCTGTTAATGGCAGCCTGGAGCTTGGCTATCTATCTGTCTGTTAATGGCAGCCTGGAGCTAGGCTATCTATCTGTCTGTTAATGGTAGCCTGGAGCTAGGCTATCTATCTGTCTGTTAATGGCAGCCTGGAGCTAGGCTATCTATCTGTCTGTTAATGGCAGCCTGGAGCGAGGCTATCTATCTGTATGTTAATGGCAGCCTGGAGCTAGGCTATCTATCTGTCTGTTAATGGCAGCTTGGAGCTAGGCTATCTATCTCTCTGTTAATGGCAGCCTGGAGCTAGGCTATCTGTCTGTTAATGGCAGCCTGGAGCTAGGCTATCTATCTGTCTGTTAATGGCAGCCTGGAGCTAGGCTATCTATCTGTCTGTTAATGGCAGCCTGGAGCTAGGCTATCTATCTGTCTGTTAATGGCAGCCTGGAGTTAGGCTATCTATCTGTCTGTTAATGGCAGCCTGGAGCTAGGCTATCTATCTGTCTGTTAATGGCAGCCTGGAGCTAGGCTATCTATCTGTCTGTTAATGGCAGCCTGGAGCTAGGCTATCTATCTGTCTGTTAATGGCAGCTTGGAGCTAGGCTATCTATCTGTCTGTTAATGGCAGCCTGGAGCGAGGCTATCTATCTGTCTGTTAATGGCAGCCTGGAGCTAGGCTATCTATCTGTCTGTTAATGGCAGCCTGGAGCTAGGCTATCTATCTGTCTGTTAATGACAGCCTGGAGCTAGGCTATCTATCTGTCTGTTAATGGCAGCCTGGAGCTAGGCTATCTATCTGTCTGTTAATGGCAGCCTGGAGCTAGGCTATCTATCTGTCTGTTAATGGGGCGGCAGCGTAGCCTAGTGGTTAGAGCGTTGGACTAGTAACCGGAAGGTTGCGAGTTCAAACCCCGAGCTGACAAGGTACAAATCTGTCGTTCTGCCCCTGAACAGGCAGTTAACCCACTGTTCCCAGGCCGTCATTGAAAATAAGAATCTATTCTTAACTGACTTGCCTGGTTAAATAAAGGTAAAAAAAAAAAAAAAAAAAAAAAAATGGCAGCCTGGAGTTAGGCTATCTATCTGTCTGTTAATGGCAGCCTGGAGCGAGGCTATCTATCTGTCTGTTAATGGCAGCCTGGAGCTAGGCTATCTATCTGTCTGTTAATGGCAGCCTGGAGCTAGGCTATCTATCTGTCTGTTAATGGCAGCCTGGAGCTAGGCTATCTATCTGTCTGTTAATGGCAGCCTGGAGCTAGGCTATCTATCTGTCTGTTAATGGCAGCCTGGAGTTAGGCTATCTATCTGTCTGTTAATGGCAGCCTGGAGCTAGGCTATCTATCTGTCTGTTAATGGCAGCCTGGAGCTAGGCTATCTATCTGTCTGTTAATGGCAGCCTGGAGCTAGGCTATCTATCTGTCTGTTAATGGCAGCCTGGAGCTAGGCTATCTATCTGTCTGTTAATGGCAGCTTGGAGCTAGGCTATCTATCTCTCTGTTAATGGCAGCCTGGAGCTAGGCTATCTGTCTGTTAATGGCAGCCTGGAGCTAGGCTATCTATCTGTCTGTTAATGGCAGCCTGGAGCTAGGCTATCTATCTGTCTGTTAATGGCAGCCTGGAGCTAGGCTATCTATCTGTCTGTTAATGGCAGCCTGGAGCTAGGCTATCTATCTGTCTGTTAATGGCAGCCTGGAGCTAGGCTATCTATCTGTCTGTTAATGGCAGCCTGGAGCTAGGCTATCTATCTGTCTGTTAATGGCAGCCTGGAGCTTGGCTATCTATCTGTCTGTTAATGGCAGCCTGGAGCTAGGCTATCTATCTGTCTGTTAATGGTAGCCTGGAGCTAGGCTATCTATCTGTCTGTTAATGGCAGCCTGGAGCTAGGCTATCTATCTGTCTGTTAATGGCAGCCTGGAGCGAGGCTATCTATCTGTATGTTAATGGCAGCCTGGAGCTAGGCTATCTATCTGTCTGTTAATGGCAGCTTGGAGCTAGGCTATCTATCTCTCTGTTAATGGCAGCCTGGAGCTAGGCTATCTGTCTGTTAATGGCAGCCTGGAGCTAGGCTATCTATCTGTCTGTTAATGGCAGCCTGGAGCTAGGCTATCTATCTGTCTGTTAATGGCAGCCTGGAGCTAGGCTATCTATCTGTCTGTTAATGGCAGCCTGGAGCTAGGCTATCTATCTGTCTGTTAATGGCAGCCTGGAGCTAGGCTATCTATCTGTCTGTTAATGGCAGCCTGGAGCTAGGCTATCTATCTGTCTGTTAATGGCAGCCTGGAGCTAGGCTATCTATCTGTCTGTTAATGGCAGCTTGGAGCTAGGCTATCTATCTGTCTGTTAATGGCAGCCTGGAGCGAGGCTATCTATCTGTCTGTTAATGGCAGCCTGGAGCTAGGCTATCTATCTGTCTGTTAATGGCAGCCTGGAGCTAGGCTATCTATCTGTCTGTTAATGGCAGCCTGGAGCTAGGCTATCTATCTGTCTGTTAATGGCAGCCTGGAGCTAGGCTATCTATCTGTCTGTTAATGGCAGCCTGGAGCTAGGCTATCTATCTGTCTGTTAATGGGGGCGGCAGCGCCAGCCTAGTGGTTAGAGCGTTGGACTAGTAACCGGAAGGTTTTGAGTTCAAACCCCGAGCTGACAAGGTACAAATCTGTCGTTCTGCCCCTGAACAGGCAGTTAACCCACTGTTCCCAGGCCGTCATTGAAAATAAGAATCTGTTCTTAACTGACTTGCCTGGTTAAATAAAGGTAAAAAAAAATAAAAAAAATAAAAAAATGGCAGCCTGGAGTTAGGCTATCTATCTGTCTGTTAATGGCAGCCTGGAGCGAGGCTATCTATCTGTCTGTTAATGGCAGCCTGGAGCTAGGCTATCTATCTGTCTGTTAATGGCAGCCTGGAGCTAGGCTATCTATCTGTCTGTTAATGGCAGCCTGGAGCTAGGCTATCTATCTGTCTGTTAATGGAAGCCTGGAGCTAGGCTATCTATCTGTCTGTTAATGGCAGCCTGGAGCGAGGCTATCTATCTGTCTGTTAATGGCAGCCTGGAGCTAGGCTATCTATCTGTCTGTTAATGGCAGTTGATTTCCACCAACTTGTTTTTTTTTTCTTTGCCTGAATTCAACTCTGTGAGTTTTCAGAAACAAAACCAGATGTAGGTTAGTGTAGTTTAGTTTGAGAGGCCACATAGATACAGTGAATAAAGGAAACGATCATTTTTCTTCTTCACTCTGAAACGTCTCCCTTCCTCTCCCTCTTAGCTCTTCCTCCTCCTCCTCCTCCTCCTCCTCCTCCTCCTCCTCCTGTGGGTTAGACTTTCACTTTCACAGTTTTACTTTCACAGTTCACAGAGCAGGGAAAGGGCAAATAAAAGATCATGGACGCGGTCTGATGTCAGGGACAGTAACAGGAGCTCTCAGGACACAGCTCAGGTTTATTCAGAGCATAATGTGTCCCTATATGTGGACCAACATGGTTAATATTAGGGTCCATGTCACGACATGGCTGCCACAACATGGCTGTCACGACATGGCTGTTACGCCATGGCTGCCACAACATGGCTGTCACAACATGGCTGTTACGACATTGGCTGTCACGACATGGTTGTCACGACATGGCTGCCACAACATGGCTGTCACAACATGGCTGTCACGACATGGCTGTTACGAGTTTCAAGTCACTGCCTCATCATCTCAATAACATAAACTGTGATGAACTTTTCTATTTCAGTAGCATGTTTTATATGACCCCGTATTACATACATACATCTTACGGTCATAATTGAACTAATCACAATTGCTGTCGAGTGGATTTATATTTATTACCACTCACCGAAGGCAAAGTGTTGGTGTGTTGAAGGTTTGCCTCTTGTGTTAGACTGTCTCCTCTCCTCCACAGGCGAACTGTAGTGCTAAGAGCCCCAGTAACGGCACCAGTGCTTCAGCACGCTCCTCCTCCTCCTCCTCCTCCTCCTCCCGCAAACCAGGTGCCATTATCGAAAGCTTCGTCAACCACGCTCCTGGGGTCTTCTCGGGGACTTTTTCAGGTGAGTGAGGCCTAATAGCATTACACTAAGACTAAGGCACCAACTCTCAGACTATGGATTAGCACTCTCAGTGGCGCAGATTACTACTGTGTCTTACTGGGCTTGGTCTGGGGATTGTGACATGTGGTTAGACTGGAGCTGAGGGGCATTGTAACACTCTCTCTCTCTTTGTCTGTCTGTCTGTCTGTCTGTCTGTCTGTCTGTCTGTCTGTCTGTCTGTCTGTCTGTCTGTCTGTCTGTCTGTCTCTCTCTCTCTCTCTCTCTCTCTCTCTCTCTCTCTCTCTCTCTCTGTCTCTCTCTCTCTCTCTCTTTCCCCCCTTCTCTCTCTCTCTCTCTCTCTCTCTCTCTCTGTCTCTCTCTCTCTCTCTCTCTCTCTCTCTCTCTCTCTTTCCCCCCTTCTCTCTCTCTGTCTGTCTGTCTGTCTGTCTGTCTGTCTGTCTGTCTGTCTGTCTGTCTGTCTGTCTGTCTGTCTGTCTGTCTGTCTGTCTGCCTCTCTCTCTCTCCCCTCCCTCCTTCCCTCCCTTAGGCACTTTGCATCCTAACTGTCAGGATGGCACCGGGCGGCCCAGGCGAGACATCGGCACCATCCTACAGATCCTCAACGACCTCCTGAGTGCCACGCGCCACTACCAGGGCGTGCCCCCCTCCCTCACCCAGCTCCGCTACCAGACGCAGTGTGGCTCGCCCTCGCCTGCCTCCCCATCGCCTTCACCCCCTCCCTCACCCCCAGCCACCACCGCTGGCATTGCCGGCATCTCTGCCAAAGCTACCTCGGTGCCTGCCAGCAGCCCCATCTCACCCCCCCTCCACCCGCTGGTGCAGTGTCAGAGCCAGATCCGCATGTGCAAGCCCCCTGGTGAGTAGTGATATCCACTCACGCACGCACGCACGCACACACACACACACACACACACACACACACACACACACACACACACACACACACACACACACACACACACACACACACACACACACACACACACAAGGCCCTTCACTGTATTTTAGCCCCCGTGCAGCAGAGCAACAGATGTTGCTGCAGTTGTTGTTGTTGTGGATGAGAGTGATTGAAACGACTGTCGTCAAGAGCTTGAATTTAGATGGTCTATTGTAGAGCCCAGAAGAGGATTCATCAGCAACTTTGTTTCTGCCGTTGTGTTTCTATTCAAATACTGTTTAACTGTTTAACAAATACTGTTTGGGGAGGCAGGTAGCCTCGTGGTTAGAGCATTGGGCCAGTAACCGAAAGGTTGTTAGATTGAATCCCCGAGCTGACAAGGTATAAATCTGTCGTTCTGCCCCTGAACAAGCAGTTAACCCACAGTTTCCTGGTAGGCCGCCATTGTAAATAAGAATTTGTTCGTAACTGACTTGCCCAGTTAAATAAAGGTAATAAAAAAAAAATATTATCCCCACATTTGTTGCCGGACTCGAAAAGACAATATCCTTGCTCAAAAGGAAAGAGAAAGAAAGGGAATACAGAGGTTGGCAGAGAGGTTCTTGTGGGGGTTGGAAGGGTGGAGGAGAGGAGTATGAGGGGGAGGAGAGGGAGAATTCAGGCCCTCCATGGGAATGCAGCAGCTCTGCTCTAGCCTTATTCCATAAGGTTCAGATTGTCAGGCAGCAGCAGCACCAGCAGCAGAAGTAGACCTGTCTTTGTCTTTGTCACTGTGCTGAGGGGATAGGTTTACCCCTCAGAGGGCTGGACTAGGGATTACTGCCCATCCACACAGAGGCTAGGACAGATACTCACCACGGATAACATTCACAGGCGTGTGTCAGGTAGTCGTTGTGCGGAAACACATTGTCCCCACTCTGCTTTTTTAAACCTTGCCAGAGGAAATTGAACTTTTCTTCCATGAGCTGCTCTTGTTGAATGTTGAATAGAGTTGGATAGTCGGGGAGGATCTCTGAATGGCCCTGATTAAAGTTTTATGTGGACTCTTTGTTTGAATTAAAAACATGAATTCCATTGTCCATGGTAGACAAAGGCTGATATCAGCACATGTATTGTAACTTGGCATTGCGATAGAATGGAGCACTTCATCGAAGCATGGACCAAAAGTTCACCCAACGTCCAGGGGACTCTGCAGTATCCAGTGAGCCCTTTTAAAATAAGTTCTGCACAGTTGAAATAATAAGAGCTTATTTTCTTAACCCAGGAAGCCCCTTTCCCTCGTTCCTCCCCCTCCCATTCCTCCACTCAGCCGTCATCCCCTGCTTTAATTCTCTCTTTCTTTGTCCCATTCTCCCCGTCTCTCCCGTCAATGGACCGTCCCACTGCTTCCTCCGTCGCTGTCCAAAACTAGCCTCATCTGTAAAAGCCATCTCTCTCTGGTCTCTTCCAAGCCTGCTCACCATCAATGGTCGCCTGTGTCCACTCAGACTTTAAATAGATAGATTTATACAGAAATGTGAGCGCTGAAAGAATGTGCATTGTGTTTGGAACGCAGCGGGAGGATGAAAAAACAACATACACACTAAGCCTCCATTCATAACATTGTTTTTATATCCGGCCGTCTGCTAACTGCCCACAGATTCATTTGTGCCGTCACTGGAAAAACAGACAGGCAAAAGAAATGCCTTTCGAAGTCAGACCGGCAACCGGCCGAACTTCCTTACCAATTAATGAGTTGGGGCTTTTCTGTATGGACGGAAGCTGTCTGTCTGGTTGGCTGGCTGTGTGACTGTGGAATGCTTGGCGAGGAACATTTCAGAAGGCAGGTGACTAAATGTTCCGGTAAAACCCCGAGACGACGTTCCCTGATACGACGTTCTGGTGAAAGACTTGACAGCTTAACTCTTCGCAGAAACCCGCTTCCATTGGCCTACAGGAATAACCTATGCTTACTGCTTAGTGCCTTCCCAGTCTGCTGTCTGTGTTACATTACCTCAGGTTGAGACAGCCTCATGAAAATGTCACATAGCGCTGCTATCTCCGGAGAGCCTTTACCCTTTCCACTGCAAGTTCATGTGGAGAGAGGGGAGGAGAAGGTAGGAGGCGCCGGTGAATAAAGAGCTTCGAGCCATCGGAGATAGCAGGACAAGTCAGCCGAGTGAGCTAGCTAGATTAGTTTGGTTTTGGTTGTGATGTGGCAGCGTGGCTGGTTGTGTTGGTGGTGACTGCTGAGTGCAGAGCTTTGTTAGGCCCAGGGGCCAATGCCTTTTTGTCTGAGGGCAGGGCTTAAGAAGGGGGTGTTAGGCTAATTGTTAGCTGAATTCCTTTGCTCAGTGGGACCCCCCCTTCCCCAGGGAACCAGGCTGCGCCATTGTAGGGCTGAGCGAGTGAGAAGGAGAGAAGGAAAGAGAAAAATTGTGAGGAAAAGAGGGAGTGAGAGAGCTCTCCATGCCTTAGGATTAGACCTAGCTTTAAGACCCACTCCCACTGCAGCTGCTTGGTTCAACAGAGAGGACAAAAATGAACAAAATGAGTCCCGAAAGAAGGAAAGGAGGGGTAGATATCCTCTCCTCCCCCTCCTGTCTCTTCCTCCCACCAATCTACTCAGTATCTGTCAGGTCAGGTTAGTCTAGTTCAGGCTCTGGCTGCGGGAGGCAGGGTGGAACGGTGTGGAGAGAGAGAGAGAGACTCTCCCAGCTTGTTTAATCCAGCCCAAAGCGAATTACCTTTGCGGTGGGTGCATTCTACTGGAAGACTAATTTCTGTTAAAATGTTAACGCTCTGCCTCACGTTAGAGTTGTCAACATGGCTAATTCTGAACACCTAACTCTGTTCTAATGTGGTAGCCCTTCATATGGTCCTCTCCTTCTCTTTAACCTCTGTCTCAGTCCTCACTTCGTCTCTGGACTATGTCTCTTCTCCTCATTTCTGACCTGTGTGTCAGATTCAGTCTGACAGGTGTCCTGAGCCTCTCACTGTCTGTCGTGCTTCAGCGTGGTTGACCCACCAAGGCTAGGACACCAGGCTAGGACACCAGGCTAGGACACCAGGCTAGGACACCAGGCTAGGACAACAGGCCAGGACAACATGCCACTGTACATCATTTATCACCCGCCTGTCAGCAAGCATGTAAGCAGCCACCCGGCGGCCAATGACACACACACTGCTGAGCAGCAGTAACCGAGCCATCTAACCCCCAGCCTATCTGTCTCAACCTATAGCAACGACAGCCAACCAACCACGTCAGGTGCCCTTTCATTGTTGAATGACAAGAGAGAGCGGGGGGGAATGTAAATTGCGTCTAAAAGTCATTTAAGACCTCATTCCCCTGCAGGGTTGTCGATGCCCTTTTAACGCCTGTCAAAACGGGGATGTTCGTTCGCTCCCTTTGACTGGTCTGACTCCTTCAGTTTGGCCCCTTCTTTTCCATTGGGTTGCCTTTCTACCTCTCCTCTCTCTCTGTCTTCTTCCCTGGGCTCCAGATGGTTAGGATGGATGGCAGGACAAAGGCAGGGCTGTGTGCTGTCTATGTTTCCCAGGCCTGTGTTTACCCTCTGGGCTGTTCTCTGCTCTGCTGCTGGCCCAGGGCCCAGGCCAACCAGGAATGACATGTGGCTGTGTTGGATGATGGGCCTGTAGCTGCAGTGATTTATGGATGCCACAGGGATTAGGAGAGTAGTGGAGCACGGGGAAACTGCAAGGCCTCAGGGGTTTGGCTCTGTGTCATGCTTTACTCAGAGAAGTAGGCCTGTATGAACACAGTGTTTTTTTCAGTGTTCGGTAAAATTACGTTTGATTGACTCTGGAATAGGTGGGGCTCCATTCCACTGCATACAAATGGAGGACAAGTATCAAGCCCCTTTCAGCTAGTGCCGATTTCGGTGGGATGTACTGGAAGACCTTAAAAAGCATGGTTTTCCTGTAATTAAACCCAGGTTGTTTTCACTGTAGTTTGAGCCCTCACCCACTCCGCCTGATCCCCTGAAGCTCAGAAAACACAGCTCTCCTTCTGTGAGATCACAAGAATTATCAAGGTAAACAAACAAACAACAACAAACAACAACAGTTGGACAACTGTTAATGAAGCGGAATCTTTAAGAGATCAATAGAGGAGAAGCTCCTTTAATCTCTTCTGCATCCTTCCTACGCAGCCCTCCTCCTTCTCTGCCGCCCTCGTTCCCTCCCTCTTTGGCCAGGCTCTAGAATGTCATTGATTATTCATAGATCAGCCTCTTTCTCTCTCCCCCTCTCGTCTCTCTGCCTTGCAACATGGTGGTCAGTAGCTACTAAGTCCAGCTGAAATACTACCCCAACCCCAACCTGCATACAGTACTGTATGTAAAATAGCTTGTGTGTTAGTGGGGTGTTTACAGTCATTCTCTGGCACAGTGGAGGGTGAGGGGTAGGGGGAGCCTCTCCGGTTGTTTTCCTGCTGGTTGGAGTTCAGGGATTCCACATGGGCTTTTGGAGTATTCTCCTTATGCTCACCCTATACACACACGCCAACAACCTCACACCGCTCCCTCTGGTTTCTTGGGGTTGGTCCACACAGGGTGAGATGAGAGGACAGGAGAAGGTACAGAGAGAGAGAGAGAGAGCGAGAGGGGGCTGGGGGAGGTAGAGAGAGCGGGATGGATGGTAAAGGGAGGAGTGTGGGGCCAGGTGTACGTGGTTCTCATTGGTCTGCCCTGAGCAGCTGCACAGCAGGGGGGGAGCTGGAGAGGGTTTTTGTCCTCATGGCTCAGTCAGCTACGGCTCTGTGTCTATGGTTTACTCCTGTCAATGCCTTTAGTCTCTGTAGGCTTTAACTGGGCCTGTGAAAGCCCTGAGTGTCTACTGAGGACACATACACACAGCTCCGCTCCAGGGGAGGACGGGTACAGACAATAAAGGGCTGATGGAGGAGCAGCACAGGGTGCAGGAGGGTTGCGTGACCAGAGAGGGAGAGAGAGTACATGGAAAGAGGGACCTGTCCCTTACCTAATATTTGCTTCTGGTGATTCCCAAGAAAATATGTGCTGTTACTTCCTTCTTTTTCTGTGCATAGTGCGTCAGAGAGCAGTGTTAGGTCACAGAGAAACAGGAAGGAAGATGTGATTCTCCCTGCTGGTGTGTTTGTCCTTGTTTCCTTCCTCCCATCCACCTCTATCTTTCTATCTATTCAACTCAATTAAATTTCAATTCAAGGTATTTATTGGCATGGGCAATATATGTTAACATTGCCAAAGTGAAGTAGATAATAAACAAAAGTGAAATAAACAATAAAATTAACAGTAAACATTACACTCACAAAAGTTCCAAAAGATTAAAGACATTTCAAACGTCATATTATGTCTACATACAGTGTAAAAGGGAAAATAAACATAAATATGGGTTGTATTTACAATGGTGTTTGTTCTTCACTGGTTGCCCTTTTCTTGCCGCAACAGGTCACACATCTTGCTGCTGTGATGCCACATTGTGGTATTTCACCCAGTAGATATGGGAGTTTATCAATATTGGGTTTGTTTTTGATTTTTTTGTGGATCTGTGTAATCTGAGGGAAATATGTGTCTCTAATATGGTCATACATTTGGCAGGAGGTTAGGAAGTGCAGCTCAGTTTCCACCTCATTTTGTGGGCAGTGAGCACATAGCCTGTCTGCTCTTGAGAGCCAGATCTGCCTACGGCAGTCTTTCTCAATAACAAGGCTATGCTCACTGAGTCTGTACATAGTCAAGTTTGGGTCAGTCACAGTGGTCTGGTCTCCCCTCCCTCCAGTTCTACTGCTCACGTCAGCTCCAGCATCTATACAAGCAGGCCGGTGTGCACGTGTGTGTGTGTGTGTGTGTGTATGCTCTAATAATAGCGGTGTAGTGTGGTTAATGACTAGCCAAACACACACACACACACACACACACACACACACACACACACACACACACACACACACACACACACACACACACACACACACACACACACACACACACACACACACACACACACACACATAGGTTAGGTCCTGCCTCAAAAACATTCCCAGGGGTCCAGCCAAGCCAAAGGCCGGACGAATGTCTGCACCGGGAATGCATTCAGGACCCCACACCACACTGCCCACCGCGAGTGTCTGTGTGTTAACGTGTGTGTGAGACTGGGTTAAAGTCAGTATGTGCGGCAGCCAAACTCACATATACTTGACATTTAAAAGCAGGGAAAATGGCTGTAGTCTTTACACAGTATTAAAGTGTGGAGGCAGAGAGGTTGTGTGTCTGATGACTTGTAAAGAACCTCCGGAGTTTGTGTAACTGCATGGGCACATTGTTGGGTCTGACTGTGTTTGTGTGTGTGTGTGTGTGTGTGTGTATTTGTTTGTGTGTGTGTCCTATAATGAGGCCATGCCCCAAGCTCCAGTCCTTCCTCATTCAGCAGGTCTTGAGCTGTGTGACCCCCGCCTGACCAGCTTTTAGGTGCAGGAGACAACCCCACGCTTGTTTGAGACAACCCCACGCTTGTCTGTGGCTTTAGACTAGAGAGAGAGAGGGAGAGAGATGGAGAGCGAGCGAGAGAGAGGCAGAGAGAGATACATAAAGGGCAGCGGAAGGAGAGAGAAATCCCCTTTCTCTCATAGAAAGAGAGAGAGCGAACATAGAGGGGTTTCTTTCCTGTGTAAGAGACGACAGGAGGGGAGAGGAGGGGGGCGCGCAGGGGGAACAAAGCCCCTGGCAGAATGTATAGCCGTTGCATGCAGGCAGCTGAACAATGCCCCTAATGCACAAGAACCCCCTTGTTACTCTTATGCACGAGGCAGGAGATATAGTCCTATGGTATACGACACTCTTATCTAGTGTGGAAAACATTGAATACCATGTGCTGAATAGCCCAGTCCTTGTTCTGTTTAATGCAGTTAGTTAGTATGCACTGCCAGGACTAGTGAATATTTATAGCCAGAGAATCACTCTGCTCAATCCGATAAGCAAATGAAGGGAAGAGGTAAATTAAGCCCACACAGAGTCTGGAATTCATTCCGATGGGGGAAGAGGAGGAGGAGGAGGGAAGGCACAATCGATTTGAAAAAAACGTCCCCTCCCCATCACCCGTAGGGCGAAATTCCACAGCCCGCGCCCTTCCCCTCCACCCCATCTAGCCCTCTCTGGGGACACTGGCCCATGGAGGGGGGGGTAGAGTGGTAGGGGGAGGCAGTTGGGGGTCGAGGGGGATGCTGGGTCAATGAGCTGGAAGCAGGAGACTGCAGTCATAAAGAAGGAGTAGAGGGGGAAAAATAAAAAATCCCAGGCTCTCTTCGCTTACCATTTCCATTCGCTTGCATTTTCTATTGAAAGCCAATAGTAGTGTCCTCGGCTGGAGATGGATGGCTGCACTGGAGCTAAAGTTTAATCAATAGGTCTTTTTCATTTGCCATCGATCCATGTTTAAAGCTACTGCTTCTGCTGCGGCTGCCATGTGTGTTTGTGTGTCAGTGTGTACGTGCTTGTGTGTTTGGTGTGCGAGGTGTGTAAGTGTGTGTGCCTGTGTGTGCCTCAGTGTGGTCGAGGGTGTCCTTCCATGTGTGCACATGTGTTTTGTGTGTTTGTCCGTGTGTGTGTGTGTGTGTGTGTGTGTGTGTGTGTGTGTGTGTGTGTGTGTGTGTGTGTGTGTGTGTGTGTGTGTGTGTGTGTGTGTGTGTGTGTGTGTGTGTGTGTGTGTGTGTGTGTGTGTGTGTGTGTGTGTGTGTGTGTATGTTTTCGAGAAAGAGGGAGAGATGGGCTGTGCTTTGGGTTATTGACATTCTAGACCATTATTTAATTATTTCATTCTGAGACAGATACTAATGGAGCTAGCTAATTGATTGTGGTTGCCGTCCCTTCCTCTCCAGCTCCAGAATGTATTTCTAAATTAAATGAAGGCTGAGTTGGGTGGTGTGGGCAGGCATTCACAATGGAACCGAAGGCCTTTCCCTCGAGATCAGCCTCTGCTATAGGCACATCAACAGCCAGAAATGCACTTAGTCGCACAGCTATGACTAAGACACTCATTTGGGATGCCAGCCGTAGTTATGTGACTGCATATGATAGGAAGAAATTAGAGTGTACGTGCAGTAGTGAGTGTGTGTTCTCTCGGTGATTGTGCAATCTCAGGGAGACTGTCCCAGTTCTCCCAAACAGTGATAAGGGTTTGAGAAGAAGGAAACATGGCTAATATTTCACAGTGGGGCATTTCATTACACACCCCAGACACTAACAAAAGTGTGCGCGTGCGTGTGCATGTGCGTGTGTGTGCGTCTCTGTGTCTGTGTCTGTGTCTGTGTCTGTGTCTCAGAGTCTACAGAATGATCACAGCAGCATGTCTGTTTCTCTCTCTCTGTCTGCACCCCAGCATCATTACCAAACCAGCCTATGTTTTTTTGTCCTCTTCCTGGCCTTAGATAACACTGAACACACACTGAACGCACACTGAACACACACTGAACACAACACTCTGTTCCCTCAAAAATACACTCTTCTCTAAGAACCTACATATGTTTTATTCATTTTTTATTTGTTGAACTGTGCTCTGTTGGACTGTGCTCTGTTGGACTGTGCTCTGTACGTCTTGCAAAGCAGGGTGTATCAAAAGGTCATGGAAAAATCTGACTGTTTGAAAAATGCTTGACCTTCTGTTTTCCTCTCCTCCCTCCAGGTGACCGTGTGCGTCAGACAGAGAACCGTGCGACACGCTGCAAGGTGGAGCGTCTACAGCTCCTGATGCAGCAGAAGCGCCTGCGCCGGAAGGCGAGGCGGGACTCCAGAGCACCCTACCACTGGCTGCCCAACCGCAAGGCGGGACGCAGCAACAGCAACAGCAGCACGTCCAGCGAGGGATCCATGGACCTCGACTTCGATGACTCGGTGTGGAAGCCAGACGTCAAGGCCGACATGAAGACTGAGTTCGTCATGGCGTAATGACAAAGACGAGGATGCTGATTGGCTGGATAATGAAGAGGCAGCAGAGGACTCGGGTTAAGGAAGTTGGGGATGGTTTCAGAGGTATGGAAAACAAGCTGGAGCCGAGTGTGGAGCATGAAAAATAGAGAGAGGGAAGAAACCTAGTCATCCTCTTCTCTCGCTGGGACAACGAACTGTCACACCAAAAGCCTCCCTGTTGTCTTTCATCTTATTATATCTTCAACAGCCTCCTACCATTAGAAATAGACAACAAAAACAACAAAAGATTTTTGACGTTTGGACTGGGAACGGATATGTATGGACTTACAAGACTACGTTATGCATACGGACTGCAAAAATATGTACTTCCTATGAGGAACAACTAAAACTGAACTGAGCATAGCAGACTTGGATGGGGGTGGTGGTGTTTTGGTCTTTTTATTCTGTTTTTCTGTTTTAGTTTTACAAGGAGAACTCTGGAGAGAGATTCACACTGGACTTCTGAGCAGGATTGTCGGTGGCTGGGGCCGTGGTGTAACTACACACAGGACAAACAGACAGACAGACAACCCCTGGCCCCAGAGCCATCCCTGGACTACTCTAATGGGCATTCCAGGTCTCCACTTCACCAACCAGAGTCGACTTTTTACCTATTGGGTTAACTTTTTATTTCCATTTTGAAACGTAATATTATTTTATTTTTTTCTAAACAAATATGTAGCATTGTTCAAAAAGCATTCAGGTTTTCATAAACAATTTAAAAAGTAGTCGTTGATTTGCACATTTTTCATGATTTTGGAACAGCAGGTCAGAGTGTGCAGGAAGTGGGATATGAGGAGCAATGACTCATTGGAAATGGGGTTTTGACTAAAGTTTTGACTATTACATAAACAGCAACCTCAGTAACATACAGTAGGGTATTAATAGGAATGAATTAATGAATAAAATAAAAACATATTAATGGAGTGCTTCAGAAGATTTTAAAATCATGATTACAAAATGTATATGGAAACAAATCTATTTTTATTTCACTTTTTATCTGCTGTTTTCAAAAAACAGTAGCCAAGTATGGCTTGGGTCAAGCCATTCAATAAATTGATAGCTAACAAACATATTTATTCAATCATTCATCAGCTCATTCACTCATTAGGGTCATATAGCCACAAACAAATAATGGATAAAAATCCCATTGAACCCAACTACAAGCCTATTTCAAATATAGGTGGGGATCTCACATTTGTATGATATTTAGCAGGGGTTTATAAGCGTGTGCGTGTGGGTGTTTGTGTGTGACAGTGAAGATGGCTGATTCACCCCTTTCGTCACTCAAACAATGGAGGTTCAGTACAGAGAATACTCTCCATTTCTCGCCATTCAGACACTCTAGATATCTTTCCCATGTATTCCTTTTTGAACCAACATCCCACTTTAACCAAGGCGTTTGTTAGAAAATGTTGATTGTGTCAAGCTACTTTCTAGTAATGGAAAAGAGAGGTGGAAGAAAGCTAAGAAATCCCAAGCAGGGAACCTGTCTCCAGTTTCATCAACCAGTGCCTCCACCAGTGGATTCCCTCACATGTCAGATTAGGCCATTTACAGACTTACTAAGAGATTTGCTGCTACATGGGACTTTGATAGACGGGGGAAAAGTGACTTTTCTTTGCAAAAAGTGTGAATTATCCTGACCTTTTTATTGTTGGAAGAAAAAATATATACATGAAACTGGTGCTTTGGATAATTTGGGGAGAAATAATGCTTAGCCGCTTTGTTGGTTAGGTTATTATTTCCATAGAACAGCAACACTGTCCTGCTCCAAGTATTCTCAAAGCAAACCAACGCAGATGAAGTAAGAATGGACTCATATCTTGCTTACTCTGAACTGAACATTCCCTGGACAGTGATGATCATGAGCAAAGCCCTAAACGCTGGTTCAACCAACACCGTTCTCCTCAACATGGAGACAAGGACCCAGGCAGCAACCAGCCCTTAGTCCTCTCAGCATAACTCAATAACATAGTGTTCAACAAGGTGCATGTTTGGGACTAACTAACAGGGAAAACCATTGGACCAGAGTACGCATCGTCACAGAACCCAGACTTCTATGTAAAACACAATGTCTGACCCTACCCTACCTTGATTGCACTCACAGAGTTTTCAGTGGGGGATTACCTGTTTGGTAAACCTTGTCTTTTTGTCAGTGGCCTTACCTTTCACTAAACGAGACACGAGGGGACTGGGGGACACGGTGGGGATGTGTGTTTGTTTCTTTACCTGTGTTTTGTGAAGACGCCATTGTCACTGAGGATTCGGGCATCTCTTGTTTGTGCTTTTAGCAGGTGGAGTCTCTATTATGTCAAGGCTTCTGTGCCTTAAAACGTTGCCCTTGCAGTGTGGGTCAGATATGAGATGAGCAAATGATTTCCATTGATGAATTCATGAATGAATATAAAAGGCTGTAACCACATGGGAGCTGTAGTTTTTAGGGGTAAGCACGCTGAGTGAATTAATATCGATGTGTTTGTAATCAGTGTTTGTTCGTCAATCCGTCTTCCCATTTTCTCTCCAATGTGTTGCTATGTTTGTCTGTCTTCTTTGTCCGAACACCCCGCTCTGTCCTGCCCACCGACATTGACAAAACAAAGTACCTGAGGTGGAAGTTTTGACTGCAGAGTGCTACTATGGCAACAAACTGCCCGGACTCTGACTGGACAGGTGTCTTCTGAGGACGTGAGACCACATGACATGCACTTCCTGTCTCCTTGGACAAGACATTTCAAAGGACAATTCACCCCCCCCCCCCTAAATTGAATTAGATTTTTGATATATGTATGAACTATACTCTGTGTGTGCCTCACTTATGTGTGAAAAAAAAACAAAAAAAAAACATAAAATGATGACATGGGATGAGATGATGGGACAAAAGAGGTGTGGGGAGGGCATTTACAAAACAGTTTGTAGGTGGAGTTCTGATCACATCATTTAAGTTGCCTGTTCTTTCTTGTAGCCAACCATTGAAAAATAATAACAGGAGTCAAGAATACAATTTACAATGTTCTAGCTATAGACCGGTGTAGCACATGTGTGACTGTATTAATTTATGAAACCAAAATGGTAACTGTGAATTCTGTATTTCTTTGTGCATTTTTTTAAGTGGGAGAAGGTGGTTGGGACGTAGAAACGACTAATGCCTATGTCCTATTTTGTTTTTGGTGAAATATAACGGAAATCATGTTTCCCCTAAAAAACTAAAAAATGTCTACATATATTTTTTTCTTAAGCAATACATTTCAGTGTGACTTGTGATAGAACATTTTTCTTTTTTAGGTAATAAATAAAAAACAAAACGAATACGCCCAATGGTCTGTGTCGGTGTTGTTCAAATCCCTATTGAAGAATATTTAATTTTGAGTATTGAGTGAAATGTACCGAATAAGAGTTGGGTTTCATATGAAAGTCTGTTTCATAAGGTAATCAGATAGGAGTGACATTAGGAAAAAGAAGAAGAGCTAGGAAGTACATTGATAAAGTATTACTTTACCCATCATATACAATGGCAAAGATTTGAGCAAGTATACCAGCTGGCTCACTCTGCCACCGAGGAGAATGATAGAAGAGAGCAAGAAAAGGCAGATGAGATCTCCCACTTATCCCCAGCCGGGCGGAAGATGAGAGGAAGTCGAGAAAAGAGAACGAAGTGACAGATTGGAGAGAGAGATGGTAGTGCAGAGCAGTTGGTAAGCAAGTAGTTCATGTGAAATGAGCTAGCTCTCTAATTCCTGCAGTTAGAGTGTCAGGTTCTGAAGCACACACTCAGATTGGAGAAGGAATGCTGCTCAGAACAGAACAGAACAGAACAGCATGTCTTGGATATGAGGAAATGCCTGAAAGACTTGCACTTGAAAGGACCAAGCTACTGTATGTCAAGGCATTGCTGCTCAGAATGTGTCAGGCTAATGCTGCATCACATTCCCTGGATGGATGTTATTTACAGGGGGAAGCAGCAAAGCTGTGGGTGGAAAAGCTGTTTTGAAAGTGGTGTGTTGCTATAGTGATCTTGTAACGAGGTCTGCTAAATAAAGGAAGAGAATAATTTAGAGCTACTAAAGTTTGTGGATTACAGATGTAGGATCTTAATTTGATCCAGTTTGCTACGGCAGGAAAATAATTCTGCAGCAACAGGAAATGTGAATTATTGTGTGGATTATAATTCATGGACATTTTTCTCGGGGTGATCATTTTTTTCCTATGGGAAATTACATTTTGAAATGTCAAGTTTATTTTCAAAGGGTGATCAAATTAAGATCCTACATTTGTACATAAAAGAAGATAAGGGTAACATTTAGGAGGAAGAAGCAATTTGTTTCATTTTAGCATTAAGTGGTAAAGTGAGGTATTTTCCTAGGAAGTTCTGAGTCTTTTAGCAATCACTAATGATCCACTTTGATAAAATATGTGGTCTTCCCTTTCGTAGTATTTAGGCCTTGGATGATCCACACACTTTTATCTCTGACGTGGTATCAGAACGTGGTGCTTTTGTTATCCGATTAGAATGCAATAAATACCATCTGTGCCAACCTCCAGCCAGCAGATGTATAGCCTTGTTTAGACCTTGGCTATGGAAGATAGCTATGGAGTAGGACTGTAGAGGTGAAACTCCTCACCCCTTTCTTTCCCTGTGATGATAGATGCAGCTAATCAAACCCTCCCACTCGCTGCCCTTCTCTACACAAGCATATACACAGCCTACAGCAGGAAATAAATGCTTGACATGCCACTTTAATAAGGAATCCCACACGAAGGCAGAATATCGATGAAACTAAAGATTAGCCATTGATCAAACTCTGCCATTCGATTTAGGAATCAGTTCCCAGAACTAAACTCTCGATGGACCCTTTTAGCTGAGAGCAGGGATAGAGCTTAGTAGATATTGTGAGGGAAACCTCTATCATATTCATGGACGTAACTATTCCGATGATAGATATGCGAGTCCATTTGGGGAAGAAATATAAGGAGACACATTATTGAACCCTGGGGTACCCTGGAGTTATTGATTTGGTTACTCCTCAGAAAACAATAGAATGTACGGACGACATTGTAATCCAGTAGAGTAGAATTGGAAAGATCAAACCCCTAGCAGACAGACATCCCTTGGTGCAGGTGTGTAAGAAATGAGGTTTGCCTGTTACAATAACTGTCATCACTGTCTGTCTGTTCTGGCTTTTGATCTGATAGAAAAAAACTATAGCTGTAAATGAACAAAAACACAGCTGAGAAAAAAAGATGTTGACATACATTTGCTGAAAATATTGCAAACCCAATTGCACCCCCTGTACCTTTTGTGTCTTTGTTGTTTGTATATTCACCTTGCCACTGTAGCTGTCTATTACCCTGCTGTGTGAACCGAGAGCAGAGCGAGAGCAGAGAGAGAGCAGAGAGAGAGAGAACTATTATGGTCACACACTGGGTGCACAGTAATATTACAACCATGGGTTGACGAATTTCCCAGAAGAGGCCCTCTTTTTCTATTCTGACTTGGTAAACTTCTCTGCCTCCACACTGTGAGTGATGACGGCAGACCTGGTGTCACTATCTGTGAGCGCGTGATTGTGAGTGTGTTTGCGTGTGAGTGTGTGAGTTTCTACTCTAGAGTGAAACTGAGCAGGAGGGAAGAGATAGAAAGACCGTCTGTGTTCACTGAGACCACAACTGCCACCACAAACTGAAAACCCTGTGGTTCTGGGATACAAGAGGCTCTGTTCTTGGGTTTTCACATATTGTCTCATTTCAGTCGCCTCAGCTGTACCCCGACATGTGACAGAGAAGTGCGCACCAACGGAAAAACCTTGACATCTCACTAAACAACTATGCCCTTTTGTTGTTCAAATGTGAAATGATAGGACGCTAGGTTACATCCTCTACATAATGTTGCTGACTTTCTGGTTGCGAAACCAGGCTTTCTTTGAGATGGTTGGATACATTTGAATAATAACTAAAATCATTTGATTCAACTCAACTGTTTACGAAGTCTTCCTTCGTGTCCGATGGTTACACAACTCTGGGAATATCGCGTTGCATAAGAATCATGTCCACGATCAGAAAACAACCTCTTGTGATCACAAAGTCCTGGCTGGAATCAGAGTCTGGGTAATGGACTGAACACATTGAAAGAGCGCTCTCCTGGACACAAACAAACGTTCGAGCGGCAACTAATATCCCCCCAGGCTCTTGCGTGTAGCTGTAGTTCTCATGACTTCTGTCAGATGTTGCTGGGACTCTGTTTCCTTTTGTCCAGTTCTTGTTTGTCCCCTGCCCACTTAAAAGAGAAGAATGTTTGAAATATTACCTGGTGGATATTAATGCAGCCGTGAGCTGAGGGGACCTTTGATATCTGTTCAGGCTCTCTTCCTGCACTCGTCCGTGATGCGCTGCACAGAACATCACATGGAGAGTGAGTGAAACTGCGGGGGCAGCTGACCATTCACATCAACGAAGATTGACCCCTCAGAGCTGACCTTAACGCATGCCCTCCTGACCAGTGGGAAGAGACACAGGGGTCATGGTTAGAGTAGACCTAGTGTAAACAGGATGTTGACTAACACAACCACGCACTGGCCGCTAGTCAACTGTCAACTGTCAACTGTCCATGGTTGGTTAGAAAGATAAAGGAAAGCTCAAACATTTCTGAGAAGGACCGGATTGAGCCATTGTCACTTTTAAAAATTGCATATGAGCAATATAATGTGGGGGCCTTTTGTTAATTATGCATTGTTCAAAAGTACCACAAAGTGAAGGTGGGCTTCTTTTGATAATTTGGGTTCACATTTAGGTTTGACATTCTGGTCTGTGCGAGTACATCCAAGTCCCCACCTGCTAAAGACTTTGTGGTCGCTCACAGCAGAATTAGCTGGTGGCCTCTGCTGTGGCTGTCATGTGCTCAACACTATGTATTTTGAGGCGTTTCTTTCTCTTCTTCCTTCTAGTAAAGAGCAGGGCTTCGCGTACAGTTGCTCCGGTGACCTTTAGCAGCTGTGGTGAGAAAGATGGCGAGTTGAGCTGAGCTTGTTTCACCTCGACTGGCCCTGCTCCCATCCGCCCTCCTCTACACTCCACCCGCCAAACTGCTGCCACCTCTCGCCTGCAAAGCCACAGCCAGTCACAGGGTGCCTTTACAAATTAATAATCAGTGTCAAGCTGGCTGCTCGCCTGTTGCTCATCCTCCCATTTACTGGCTGTGACACGGGCCCTAACCTGACCTACACACTAGCCCTCAACACTCCCACCACAGCGTGTTCAGTGTAGAGGCTGAACCTCCGTTTGAACACTCAGGCTCCGTGACTATTTATGAAGCTGTCTAACTTAATGGTGATGTGTATTGCTGCTCCGAGCTGACCAGGACTGCTGTACAAACAATGTGATTAATATTGTGCTGCTCTTCTACAAGGGCAGAGTGAGGCAGGCAGCGTTTTGGTTTTCCTTCCAACAGGTGCTATAGGGCAGCCAGAGTCCAGTACTTTAGGCCGGCCTCATTCGCATTTTTCTTTCCCAGAAAGCACCCCCCTCTTCCTCACCCCCATCATCAGTAAATGTGGCACTAGGAGTTATGGAATGGCATTACAGTGGGGAGAAACAGCTGAGGTCATTGATACAGAGTGCAGCACGGGGCTGGATGTAAGGGAACTGGCATGACTCCAACTCCACACTGCAGCCGAGGCTGAGGCTGAGGGAGGGTGGTCGTTCTGTCTGCCCCTCCCTCTCTGACGCCAGGGCAGGGATTCTGCAAACCAACCCAAAATACGTGGGATAATCGGCATAATAAAATAGCATACAGCTGAAAGAATAGAATATCACAGCTTCTGCATTCTTAGATGCAGCATTGATTCTTTACCAGGGTGTCTGCCTCAAGGTAGTCTCCCAACAGAGCTCTCTGCTGTGTATACACTGCTGTCACATTCTCAAGGCTCGCCTCAGTGGAAAATATGATAAACCCACACATAGTCAAATCTCTGCACCCAGCTCAAAGGTCTCGTTTTAGGCGTTGGAGTACGAGAGAGAGAGAGGCAGAGAGAGAGAGGGGGAGATAGAGAGACAGAGAGAGAGGCAGAGAGAGAAACAGCGATAGAGAGAGAGGCAGAGAGAGAGAGGCAGAGAGAGAGAGGGGGAGATAGAGAGACAGAGAGACAGAGAGAGAGGCAGAGAGAGAGAGGCAGAGAGAGAAAGAGAGATAGAGAGAGAGAGGCAGAGAGAGAGAGAGGCAGAGAGTGAGAGGGGGAGAGAGAGAGATAGAGAGACAGAGAGGCAGAGAGAGAGAGGCAGAGAGAGAAAGAGAGATAGAGAGAGAGGCAGAGAGAGAGAGAGGCAGAAAGAGAGAGGCAGAGAGAGTCAGAAAGAGAGAGGCAGAGAGAGTCAGAGAGAGATAGAGAGGCAGAGAGAAAGGGAGGCAGAGAGAGAAAGAGGCAGAGAGAGAAAGAGGCAGAGAGAGAGAGAGAGAGAGAGAGGAGAGAGAGAGAGAGAGAGAGAGAGAGAGAGAGAGAGAGAGAGAGAGAGAGAGAGAGAGGCCTGTGTTAATGACATAACAGTTGTCTGCTCAGCAGTATTATGTTACCAGAGGAAGAGGAGGTGGCTGGGAAGACATATGGCTGTACGTACTAGTCGAGTTGACGCAGATCTCTGGTGAACGTCATAGACAGGCACAGGGAATCTCACACCATTTAAAATACACACGTACAACATAGTTTATCATTTGCAACCAGTGTTTACGTATTTAATGGTAACGTCAAAGAGCACTTTCAATCACATCAAAGAGCAGATTTTGACCAAGATATACCACTTTTTGGTTTTGCATCTACAATTTCATGGTCTTTTGAAATAACATGTCTAAACATCTGCATTCCAGTAGAAAATGCTTGTTTTAAGCATATGGATAATTATAGTAGTTGTATTGCAAATGGGTGTTGATGGGAATGTCAGACGAGGTTTGGGAATGGACAGAGTGGTGTGTGTGTGTGTGTGTGTGTGTGTGTGTGTGTGTGTGTGTGTGTGTGTGTGTGTGTGTGTGTGTGTGTGTGTGTGTGTGTGTGTGTGTGTGTGTGTGTGTGTGTGTGTGTGTGTGTGTGTGTGTGTGTGTGTGTGTGTGTGTGTGTGTGTACACAAGATACTGCCTCTGGTAATTGTAGTATTAAGGTTGAATGGCATAGATGAAGAAGAGCGACTATGTACTGTCTGTGATTTAGGGAGGTCGAGAATCCACTGCCTTGTTGTTGTACTTTATATGATGATTTGAGAGTAGCTTTTGTGGATTTTATAGCAATGAAAAAACACTTGAATGGCTATTTAGAAGAAAAAACAATCCTGGTTGCAAATTGTATTTCCAAGACTTGGAAGATGCGGCAAGATAAGTTGTATAATTTAAAGGTTTTTGTTTTTAAATAGTTTTTAATTCCCGTAGCAAGGCAAATATGTATGTATATACCATTAGCGGTGTGTGGGTAAAATCACTGGGGAAGTGAAGACAGGACAAAAAGACATATTACAACCTGTGTTGTGATAATTGTGTTGTTTGCTCTATAACCTGTTAGTTCATATTCCTTGACACTGTGATATATAGGCCTAAAGGCCGAGACAATAAGAAGACACTGGCAGAACAAATTCAACCACACCTTTGTTTCATCACAAAACCGGAGAGCAACATCTGTCCTGTGGAGTCCACAAAGCATATTGCATGTAACAATCAGTTACATGACCTTCAGCATGATCAATCAAGTTAATGTTGCCAACATTTTCAGACTACTAAACAACTATTGATTTAGAACACCGGAGAGTTACCACAAGTTGCAAAGAAAACAGGAGCTGCCTCCACTATTCCAGCAACATTTCAACATCATCTGATCACCTCATGCTTAGTCCAACACGGGGGCAACTAAAAGACACCAATAACTATTTAGTCCAATCAACGTAAGCTCAATATAATGTGGCTGTCCATGGTTCTGATTTGTGTGTGTGTGTGTGTGTGTGTGTGTGTGTGTGTGTGTGTGTGTGTGTGTGTGTGTGTGTGTGTGTGTGTGTGTGTGTGTGTGTGTGTGTGTGTGTGTGTGTGTGTGTGTGTGTGTGTGTGTGTGTGTGTGTGTGTGTGTGTGTGTGTGCGGTTTTTTTATCAAGGGAGGCCAAATGCTCATGGGCTTTCCTTGCATTCAATGCTACAAGTGTCAGTAATATCATACTCTTTTTGACCAGACAGGATCAGACAGATGGGCTACACATATCGAGACATTGGGACGCTGTTTCGCTCAGATGCTTTCCCCGGTGAGATACATTCAGCTTCTTGCAAATTGAAGGAAAATTATGAAACAAGGAGAGATGAAAGATACGTTATTTTTTATTTTTTATTATTATTATTATTATTATTATTATTTTTCTTGGTACATGTTTTGGTACAAGCCTGTGGCACCCATGAATACACACCACTGGTATGTATGTATGTATGTATGTATGTATGTATGTATGTATGTATGTATGTATGTATGTATGTATGTATGTATGTATGTATGTATGTATGTATGTATGTATGTATGTGTCACACCCTGACCGTAGATTGCTTTGTATGTTTTCATTTTTCGTTTGGTCAGGGTGTGATGTGGGTGGGTAATCTATGTTGTATGTCTAGGTGTTGTGTTTCTATGTTTAGGCCTGGTATGGTTCCCAATCAGAGGCAGCTGGTTATCGTTGTCTCTGATTGAGAACCATACCTAGGCAGCCTGTTTTCCCACTATGGGTGTGGGTAGTTGTTTTCTGTTGTGTGTCTGCACCAGCCAGAACTGTTTCGGTCGTTCGCTTTGTTATTTTTGTGATTTCAGTGTTCATTAAATAAATATGGACACATACCACGCTGCACCTTGGTCCTCTCCTTCCAACAGCCGTTACAGTATGTGGATATCCATGACTACATGTACGTATGTACTGCATGTGCACATATAACTATTATATTTTTGTTGTTGTTTCTGGCTACAGCAAATACAGTGTACTATAAGTCCATGTGGGCTGTGCATCCTGAAGATTCTTGATACCATAATAATAAACTCAAATAATTCACAAATTCATGTTCACCAGGAAGACAGACAGCCTTACAATGACCATAGATGTGTCATTGACCACGTTGATATAATTTAAGGAAAGCCCTGAGCTCATTGTTCATAAAACCCCTCATATTGTATTGTAAACACATCTTAGTATCTCCTCTGGAGTGCACGCACAAAAAATGTATGAACACAGGAAGCCCTACTCTGGCAGGAAGTGGGGTGTGCTGCCATGGTAACAAACTGAAACCATAAGCAGTGAGGAAGGCTCGCCTTTCTCGTTCGCTTGACGTCATTTCTAGTACAGAGAGACTAAGAGGGAGCAGCTGCGGGAGACATAAAACAAACAAAGACTCTGAGGAACTTTTGAATGCTTACAGAAAACGATGAGAGCGCTGCCAAATGTTTTGACAGCTTTGTCCTTTAAGAAAATGGCTCTCTTGGCAAAGGCCATATGTTCACTATGTACTGTACGCAAATCAAGGACAGTGTTTAAATAGTGCAGTCTAAATAATGACAGCCATTACTTAAGTGTAACAAATAGAAATATGTTCTTGTGTAAACACCACAATAGGAGAGAAATAATAACAATGCATTGTGATTTTCTGATGCCATCATTTCAATGTATTATTCAAGTAACCTCAGAACCTTGTTACCCTGTTTGGACTTTGTCTTGTGATCTGTATAGAAAACACATCTCCAGTCAGCCATTATCAAAATAGCTTTGTTTGCAATTGTGTCAGTGACGCTGGATTTAAGTCAGTGACATTATTCACATAGCCCACATCCCATCTCGTTTTATATAGCAGAAACAACTCTGTTGTATTCATTTGCATCATATACTGTATGTACTGAGGAAAGTAAGTAATTGAGCTGTCTCAGAGACATGCTGATCTCGGATCAGGTCCATATAATGTTATTCATTATGATCTAAAAGGCTGAACTGATTCTATATAAGCACTCCTACCCTAACTATGTGAATAAATGACCAAAACTGCCTCAGTAGAACCACTTGTAGTGAATGCATATTATTTTGGAAGCTTAAGTGTTGTCTGTGTAACACAAATCATTCCCTAAAAAAACAATAACTGTACCACGTCATTGGAGCAGATGTTGCTGTATGACCCTGAGTGGTTGAGCTTCCTCTGAGGGTGCTGCTCCCTCTTGTCTCTGCTCCCCTCGCCCTGACCTCTCTCCCCACCGGCTCATTAAACCGCAGCACTCGCACCAACGCACCAGAAATCCCTCACTAATTATGGCTTCACTGATGGTAATTAGGCCCGGGCTAATGCTGATGGGGCTACTGGTCTATTAGCATGGAGGCTTGGAGGTGGGGCTCAGACTATATCTATAAAGGAGGCCCTACTTAGAATGGGAGTTAGGTGAAGGTTGGGCGGTGGCGTTGGTGGAGGGAGGGGGTAGAGTGGGGGAGCTGATAGTGCTTTGGGCACGTGGTGGAGGTGGGGGTTGCAGAGGGGGACTGCGCAGGGGGTCTGGGGTGCGGAGGAGGAGGAGTGGGATGGGGGGAAGACTTAACCCTGAGCCACCCACACTGAGCCTTCTCTGAAATCTGTAGCCTTGGTGGGGAGAGAGGGGGGGTAGCATCTCAGCTTGGGTTACTAACCCCCCCCAAACACACAGAGATACACACACACACACACACACACACACACACACACACACACACACACACACACACACACACACACACACACACACACACACACACACACACACACACACACACACACAAACACTTACAGTGTGTACACACACCCTGCCCCTCACCCACTCACCACCTGCACGTCTGCTTGTTTGCCCCCTATAATCATCCAGACAGACTTGTTCTCCACCCCACCCCACCCTGCCCTCCTTCTCTCATTCCCTCCCTCCCTTCCCTCACTCCCTCTTTCTCCTCAAACAGCCAGTTGAAAGACGGGTGACAGGTGCTGGGGCAGCCTGGGTTTCACTCCTCTCAGAACGTGTCTTACACTCATTAGGCCCCCACTGAGCAACCAGATACTCTGGGATTCCACCAGGAAGTGATGCAAGTCAATAGTTCCAGAGTGTTACAATGACTGACCAATGAGTGTCAGTTATGATGATCCAACCAAGAACTTAAATCCACTCAGAAGACCAATCCTCAGAAAACATCTGTGGATGCTGTTTAGCATGGTCATGTTTCCGAGCTGGAACTGCCAAATTGGACTGTGATTAGAACTCGTCCACGTCATCAGGTTACACAGGACCACTTATCTTCAAAGGCCCAGCGGTTCTACAACACTGACGTTATTAAGGTCTTTTAATGCACAACAGTCATCATGACTTATCGTAGGAATTCTGACATAATGATTTCTACGAGTAAGATCTTTATTCCATTTCGTTCTATCATAGCTGAGGTATGCTCTGGGAATTGGATGACAATAGACGAAGCGTTTCCCCCAGTGACACTTCTACTAACCCATCAAGTGAATACCTCTCGTGTGATCCAATTGTCCACGGTGGGATCAGTCAGGACCCCCAGTGAGCTGTGCCTCCAACAATATGGTTGATCAATGGAGATTGTGTGGTGGGGCAGGTGCAGAATGGGAAGAGGTCCTCTGGATCGGGCAGATAGTTGTGACAGATGAGGTGCCAGGCCCCATGCACGTGGCATTGTGGACCCAGGGGTCTCCTGGGAATAGGTGTGTATTGGCAGACTCTGCAGAGAGGCTTTTTGTTACATCGATCCACAAATGTCAATTAGATGGACTCAAATAAATGTACCCTCCCCTGGCCATGTAAATGATACCAACACATTGGCCTTGTCACAAGAGCTGTGTTGCTGGGTGGAATTGACCGAGAGCTTTTTGCCATAGATTGTTCTTCAGCTCGACCCCATTGAAGGCTGTCAGATACACAGATGTCCTCGCTTATTGCTTCGACAGACGCCGGTTCTGTAAAAACAAACATAGTAATCTGTCGTTAGAAAAACTAAACCGGCCAAATAAACTGCTAAGGAGTGTTTTTGTTCCTGGTATGGAGACTGTTAATTCTCAGTATGATTAGCTTACCGTAGACAGTTTTGCACTCATTTCTGGTAAACAACTTTCAGCAGGGCTTTAACAGTGTGACCTGTCATAGTGTGACAGTGTGACCAGTGTGACCTGTCATACTGGTAGTGGAAATAGGATAAGGTGAAACCTTGAAGTGAACGTGAACGTTCAGTATGTGACCTTTTATGTGGTTGAGGAATAGAGAACTACATGTTACAGTGAATGTATGTTATGTTGCATCAGGTAGATATCACACTGGGAGAGAATGAAAAGAATCCAAACGGCCTTTGTGTTCTCTTTACCTGAAAGAGATTGTTACACAGAGCCAAGCCACACATATCTTCCTAAGAAGAGAAGCTTTGTTCAAGCACATATTTATAACGAACAAAAATATGAACGCAACATGTAAAGGGTTGGACCCATGTTTCATGAGCTGAAATAAAAGATCCCAGAAATGTTCCTTAGGCACAGCAAGCGTATTTC
The DNA here is from genome assembly GCF_023373465.1 of Oncorhynchus keta. Taxonomy (NCBI): domain Eukaryota; kingdom Metazoa; phylum Chordata; class Actinopteri; order Salmoniformes; family Salmonidae; genus Oncorhynchus; species Oncorhynchus keta. The sequence goes on along the minus strand of NC_068421.1, from coordinate 59,026,873 downwards.
TCTCAAATGTTGTGTACACATGTGTTTACATCCCTGTTAGTGAACATTTCTTCTTTGTCAGGATAATCCATCCATCTGACAGGTGTGGCACATCTAGAAGCTGATTAAACAGCATGATCATTACACAGGTGCACCTTGTGCTGGGGACAATACAATGTCAGTTTCGTCACACAACGCAATGCCATGTAAGGTGTTGTGTGGGCGAGCGGTTTGCTGATGTCAATGTTGTGAACAGAGTGCCTCATGGTGGTGGTGGGGTTATGGTATGGGCAGGCATAAGCTACGGACAACGGACACAATTGCATTTTATGCAATGCACAGAGATACCATGACAAGATCCTGAGGCCCATTGCCGTGCCATTCATCCGCCGCCATCTCCTCATGTTTCAGCATGATAATGCACGGCCCCATGTCGCAAGGATCTTTAAACAATTACTGGAAGCTGAAAATGTCCAAGTTCTTCCATGCATGCATTCTCACCAGACATGTTGAGGATGTTTGGGATCCTCTGGATCAACGCGTACCACCGCGTGTTCCAGTTCTCTCCAATATCCAGCAACTTCAGACATTGAAGAGGAGTGGGACAACATTCCACAGGCCACAATCAACAGCCTGATCAACTCAACGTGAAGGAGATGTGTCAAGCTGCATGAGGCAAAAGGTGGTCACATTAGATACTGACTAGTGTTCTGATCCACGACCCTACGTTTATTTTAAGTTATCTGTGACCAACAGATGCATATCTGTATTCCCAGATATGTGAAATCCATAGATTAGGGCCTAATGAATTTATTTCATTTGACTGATTTCCTTATGTGAACTGTAAGTCAGTAAAATCTTTGAAATTGTTGCACGTTGCGTTTATATTTTTGTTCAGTGTAGTTGGGTAAGATGGAAAAACAACTAACCGTTTCATTTCTATTGATATATGTGGAATTACTGCTTTATGTACAGTGCATATAAAGATGCCATGCCAGAGTCTGAAGAGGCTGGGGTACTGTTTGAAAAGCACAAGATGACCCCGTCAGCTATTTCCAGTAGACATGGGGGTAAAACAAACACACACGAACACACACACAAACACACGCACGTACGCACAAGCACACACACATACTTGCACACACACACACACTTGCGCACACAAACAACTTTACAGAGACTGTCAAATTGACCATGTCCAAACAAGAACACGGTTATGGAGATGAATTTTGAGGTGAAAACCTTTTAAGGTAATGATAGGGGAATCTGGCTGACCCTCTGGCTTCATGTGATCAACTGATACCGCATTCCCCCATCCCTGCTATATCCCCATCCTCTGCCCACCCAAACCCCTCTCCGCAACCCCCACCTCTCATCTCCCCCTCAGAGCAGACATTCCCCCATCCCTGCTATATCCCCATCCTCTGCCCACCCAAACCCCTCTCCGCAACCCCCACCTCTCATCTCCCCCTCAGAGCAGACATTCCCCCCCCTAAACTCCCCCAGACCCCCCAGTCTCCATCGCTCACCCCCTCCCCCATGCTGATCATTAGTATTTACTGTGCACTCGCCCACAGATCGCAGCCAGCCGCCCTCTGGGTCGATCCAGGTCGAATTCAATTAGTAAGATATTATGTATTGATCTGTGTGCGTTGGCCCCCATGCAGGACGGACGATCCTTGACCCGCCAGTGTGACTGCCCCTGATCATCACAGAAGGGTCTCAGTCTCTGTCTGAGCTCCAGATCAGTGGTGTTCCTTCTGCTACACTATTAATGTACAGCTGTTGTTGATGACAAGTAGAGGGACAGACAGGGTACAAACCAAGACCCAGTTATGGGTGTTGACCTTGTGTGTCTGACAGAATAGAACTTGTGTGTGGATTCATATTGTTGTGTTTGAACAGGCAGGATCTTGAACATGGTGAGTGGTATGGATTGGATCTCTTGCTTGTCAGAAATCGATGAATACGCGTATTTTAATGTCCATTTTCCGTCAATATATCTGAAATGCCCACCGGTGACTTCTGGTAGCAGATTTCCTAGTTTCAAGATTTAATGTCACGTGCACAAGTACAATGACATGCCTTTCTTGCTCCAGTAATCAATAACAATGTAATACTACAAATAACATAAGGAAGAACAAAAACACACAAGAAATAAAAATAAGAAGAACACGAGAACGTTAGAAGCTACATACAAGGCCAGTTCCATTACCATATTTACTGTAATACCAGTCCTATTCACTGGCCATACAGTAAGGCAGATGATATTTGATTTAATGCAGAAATGACTGACCTTTCCCTGTGTATCCAATCCTGTGTTTTGTTGGCTCAGTTTATTTGTGTGTTTTGTCTTTGGGGTGGGAGATAGCCAGACCTCCCTACATTGACATTCCCATTTAAGTATCCCAGTATGCCATTTAGCCAGGCAGCAGGTCCTAAATCTGTGTAATCAATATTTCTCCCTGAGGCACTCCATCACACTCGCAAGTAAATAATTAAAATGAGATAAGCCCCTTTGCAATATAAAATGTGGAAACATTTCTCATTGGGAGTTGGACATGCTATTTACAGTCCAACCATTCATCCTTTGGCCCTCCAGGAACTGGAGAAAAGGTTCCATAAATTTGCAGGTTAAATCAATGATCGGTTGACACTATAAATTGAGATTTGAAAAGCTTTCATGACTTTCCTATTACATTAACATCAAATATTTAGGGGCACCAAATCACTTCACCATTAGCAGATCTGCGGTTTTACAACATTGTCAAAACAAAATGCTGCTACCCCCGGATGTGAATGCAATTCAGACTCCCAATTCTCCTGAAGATTTTGAATTATAAACGTATGAACAGAGGTCTCACATGGATGGCTTAGATAAGAAAAAAATAAGGTCACCATCTAAAGTGAAGACAGTGTGCTGTGCGGAGGTAAGCAAAGACTATGACATTTCCCAAACTAGGCTAATCCCCCAGAACATTCACAAAGGGCACCATGGTTGCACACCATTGCATCATGGTGATATGTTCACCACCTTTCTCTCATAGTCGTGTTGCTCTTCACGTACAGATGTGGAATCTAAATTTGAGCCAGTTTACTACAGCAGGAAAACAATCCTGGAGCAACAGGAACTGGGAATAATTATGTGGGTTATAATTAATAGGCATTCTTGTAGGGGTTGATACATTTTTCCAAAGTGGAAATTAATAACTTCAGAAGCCTTTTTAAACCTCAAATACACTACACGTTTTAAATGTTCTGCAGCAGGGGGATCAATTTAAGATCCTACATCTGTATATGCCATTGTTTTTCAATGCTGTTCATTTTTCAAAGACTTGACACGAATCACAACAAAGAGCCCACAAATAATAACCCTGAACCGGAGGAAATATAATAAAACTGATTTCTCTTTGTTGTGATTGAAAGTTTCATATGATGGTATCAGAAAAAACGTAGGGCTTAATTCAATGAAACTTGAATTATAATATCGACACCATATATATTTTCCCAAGTAGGCCCAGATGTAGTTTGCAAACAGCATTTACATTTCTGTGATTTGATTGGATTTCAATACAACAGAAGGTTTAAATCACCATATCTGCCTCTCATCTGCCTCTCATATATATATATATATATATATATATATATATAGGTGGTGGTCCTTCTGTAGCACAGTTGGTAGAGCATGGCGCTTGTAACGCCAGGGTAGTGGGTTCGATTCCCGGGACCACCCATACGTAGAATGTATGCACACATGACTGTAAGTCGCTTTGGATAAAAGCGTCTGCTAAATGGCATATATACATATATATATATTGGCAGACAGACACACTGACTTCCTTTGTCATGCCTAAAGGCCAGGGGACGGGGATCCCTCTGTGGAAACTATTGTGAAATTTCCATGCTGGTGTGTGGTGATGGCAGGGATGGGATTCCCTCTGTTTACCCTCCACGGCCTGTCTTTGCAGGGAACCATGAGACTCCTCTTCGCCCCTCAACAGGAAACAGGAAGCACCGCCTGCCAAACACTCCCATGACTTCTGACTAACTACCGCCCAAACATCCAACTCTCAGCTCAAGCCCCAGCTCCTCAGAACCATGATGATTCAGTAGTTTGTGAGGGGAAATACATAGAAGGTAGTATTAGGTGGGCTAATGTGAAATTAATATGATTCGTAGCTTGGCCATTTTTAGGTCCTTATTTCGCAGGTCAACAATTTAACCTTTTACTGCAGTGGGCTAAATCAGGGTCACACAGAGTGTTTCTTGGTAGTAATTAACAGATCTACTTTGAAACAAAAGTATACACCTCACACACAGTCTCTATGGGGGTGCCACAGGGTTCAATTCTCTGGCCGACTCTCTTCTCTGTATACATCAATGATGTCTCTCTCGCTGCTGGTGATTCTTTAATCCACCTCTACGCAGACAAAAAACATTCTGTATACCTCTGGCCCTTCGTTGGACACTGTGTTAACTAACCTCCAGATGAGCTTCAATGCCGTACAACTCTCCTTCTGTGGCCTCCAACTGCTCTTAAATGCAAGTAAAACTAAATGCATGCTCTTCAAGCGATCGCTGCCCGCACCTGCCCGCCCGTCCATCATGACTACTCTGGACGGATCTGACTTAGAATATGTGGACAACTACAAATACCTGGGTGTCTGTTTAGACTGTAAACTCTCCTTCCAGACTCACATTAAACATTCCAATCCAAAACTAAATCTAGAATCGGCTTCCTATTTCAAAACAAAGCATCCTTCACTCATGCTGCCAAACATACCCTCTTAAAACTTACCATCCTACGCATAGAAAAGAAAACATAGAAAAACAACATAGAATGCCCACCCCAACTCACGCCCCGACCAAACCAAAATAGAGACATAAAAAAGGAACTAAGGTCAGGGCGTGACACCATGGCCTATTTATTGCCTTACCTCTCTTATCCTACCTCATTTGCACATGCTGTATATAGACTTTTTGTTTTCTTTTGTTCTACTGTATTATTGATTGTATGTTTGTTTACTCCATGTGTAACTCTGTGTTGTTGTATGTGTCGAACTGCTTTGCTTTATCTTGGCCAGGTCGCAGATGCAAATGAGAACTTGTTCTCAACTTGTTCTCAACCTGGTTAAATAAAGGTGAAATATATATATATATATTTTAAATGGGCTTTAAAAAAGAAGACACCAGTACCATCTCAAATACTGAGTTGAAATGTATTCGATTTTGAATTTCCATTCCAGTATGACTCTTTATACACATCACAGAAGACTGAAATATAACAAAACAGTTTGACATAGAATCACCAGATTTTAGGCAGATTTTTAAAAAATAAAATAAAAAGTTGATTAATTATGAAATGATAAAAAATATCAAAAATATTCCACCCGTGATGCCACTAGCCATTTGACTGCAGGAAAGGGCTACCCAGGAATTTATTTTAGTTGACTCTCCCATCTCCTCTGCTGGAAGCCTGAGAAAGCAGAACAAACCCCTTGAACTGTTTGTTGACTAGTGTGAGCTGGCTGCTGGACGGCCATTTGGCTGGTGGCTGAGTGGACTCTGAGATCCACTTCCTTCCTTCCTTCCTTCTTGTTGGTGTCTGTCTGTGTCTAGTGTCACAGGGCTGAGTATGAGGCACACCCACCACACACGGCAGAGTCTGGACTGCATCAAACACAGACCAGAGCTAACAGCCGGGCCGGAAGACAAGCAGAAACAATAGGGCAGTGTTTAGAGCAGTGTCTGACCGCTGTGACCCTGTCCAACATCACCTCACAGAGGCCTCACGCCGCTGAGCTAGATGGATGGGATTCTAAGATTATTTAAGCTGTTAAATTCTATCTGGTTTATTTCAGTGTGCCAGGGTCTTCTGTTGTGCTTAGTTTGAACTTGAGAGAATTAATTAAATAAGAGATACACTGTTTAGCAAAGTACTTGATAATGAACAAGGTTCTGATACCAGGTTACAGCAAATCATATAGATCAACACATGATGTAATATAAGATTTTAGCAGATTCTCTTATGATTTTTCACCTAGTCAGCTGGGGGATTCAAACCAGCAACCTTTCAGATTTTTTTCTTTTTTTTCTTAACCACTATGCTACCTGCCACCCAGGATGACAGCACAATCAATACATCAATCAATCAATACATCTTATCTTTGGCTATTTGCCAAAGATAAGAATACTCCTACATTCATGTTTAAAAGGTACTGTGCACAGTCTCACACGCTAAGAAAGCACAACAGCGAAGAGAGGATTCTTTCTTGTGGTTTCCCCCTCCAGCATGGTGACATTTTCCAAACTGGTGGTTGACTTAATGAATCATGAACATTGAGGAGCGACAGTCAGTCAGGTAAGTAGCTAGTGGTGTCGACTGGCTCCACTTTTCCTCCATCCATCTCACTCATGCCCCCTGTTGAGAGAATACAGCCAGTGAGTGACACTACACGACATGGGCCCTTCCCCATCCCTTCTCCCCTCCCCTGTCCCCTATTCACAGTCAGTCAGCCCACACCTTTCACCCCGCATCAGTCTGGAGCTATTGATCCTCTCTGATTGATCCAGGGCCCTGTCCATCTGCCCAGAGACTGTGGCCATGGTAAAATCCAAAGAGGGAGGGAGGGAGGGAGGGAAGAAGGGAGTGAAGGAGGGAGAGAGAGAGAGGCCAGTCTGGACTGGACAGCTGGCCCTGATAACTAATCTGCCTCTCCCTGGCTTTTTGTAAAACATGAACTGGTCAACCTGATAGCATTCATTAATAAATGAAAAATGTCTCCTATTTCTCCTCCAACACTGAGCTCCCCTGTTCCATTGGGGTTTACTTACACAGTCACAATGGCTGTTCGGGAGCCCACAGGGGTAGTCTTACACAGAAGAGCAGCACAGACCTCTGGATAAGAGGCACTTGAACACCATACACGTCTGGACCATTGAGAATAAGGTCAGATAGTGACAATGCCATTGATCATACCTCCTCTAAATGTACTGTGGATATGAGACGTGGTGATCTGTCATGCTTGTTGGGGAACGACTCAAACTCTTTATCGTTCTGCCTTCTTTTCTCTGAATAGCTATAGAAGTGGTGTGGAATTTGGAACCATAGCTATACCTCAATAGCCTAAATGAACCCTTCCACCCCTCCCCACCCTGCTATTCTCTTATCCCGGACACCCGGGGACACCTGCAGTAGGAGAGGCAGGGGTGGGGGCAGGAGTGGGGAGGTGGTGGAAAGAGAGAGGCTGTATTGTGTGGTCCCAGAGGCTGTCTGTGGGTCTGGTGTATGGCGAGGCAGCTGCAGCAGGGGTCTTGGCTGAGGTAAGCTTGGCAGACTGGCCAGGCAGAGAAGAGCAAGCATGTGAGAAATGTGATGATTATCTGGAAGAAAACACAGAGAGCGTCTGTTCCTCCACCCTGCCTGGGCAAGAGGCAAGAGGCTGGCTCCCATAGCAGGTGTGCAGGGCAGGGAGGAGCCAAAGAACAGGGGAGGAGAGACAAAAGAGGAGAGAAAGAAAGGGTAGACAGGGGATGGATAGATAGGGGCCTGGTAGCTGCAGGTAGTGGAGCGGGTGGAGTGCGGGTGGAGGGCGGATGGAGGGGTGAAGGGGTGGAGGGCGGGTGGAGGGGTGGAGGGCTGGTGGAGGCCGGGTGGAGGGCAGGTGGAGGGTTGGAGGCCGGGTGGAGGGGTGGAGTGCGGGTGGATGGAAGGGTGGAGGGTAGGTGGAGGGGTGGAGGAGGCCGGGTGAAGGGGTGGAGGGCGGGTGGAGGGGAGAGGCATGCAGGCCTGCTGGCAACTGTCCTATACTCATTAACCCTTTCCCATACAGCTCAGTAAGGAAATCTGACACACACAGATTGTGTGCCTTTGAGCATGACTTCATATCGTTAGACGTTAGATTGCTAAACAACAGCATATCAGAGAGTTTGTGGATGGCTGAATGGATTAATGGGAAGCCATGTGGTAACCTGATCTGGCTGACATTACACTGGCCCTCATCAGGACTCCCGCCATGTCACCTGTTTCCTCCACACACACACAGAAACACACGCACACGCATGCATACACACATGATTGTTTTACTATCCTTGTGGGGACCAAAAAAATTATTTCCATTCAAAATCCTATTTTCCATAACCTTAACCCCAACCCTTAACCTAACCCTAATCTTAACCCCAACCCTTAACCTAACCCTAATCTTAACCCCAACCCTTAACCTAACCCTAATCTTAACCCCAACCCTTAACCTAACCCTAATCTTAACCCCAACCCTTAACCTAACCCTAATCTTAACCCCAACCCTTAACCTAACCCTAATCTTAACCCCAACCCTTAACCTAACCCTAATCTTAACCCCAACCCTTAACCTAACCCTAATCTTAACCCCAACCCTTAACCCCCTAATCTTAACCCCAACCCTTAACCTAACCCTAATCTTAACCCCAACCCTTAACCTAACCCTAATCTTAACCCCAACCCTTAACCTAACCCTAATCTTAACCCCAACCCTTAACCTAACCCTAATCTTAACCCCAACCCTTAACCTAACCCTAATCTTAACCCCAACCCTTAACCTAACCCTAATCTTAACCCCAACCCTTAACCTAACCCTAATCTTAACCCCAACCCTTAACCTAACCCTAATCTTAACCCCAACCCTTAACCTAACCCTAATCTTAACCCTAAACCCAAAACCTAACACTAATCTAAACCCAAAACCTAATCTTAACCCCAACCCTTAACCTAACCCTAATCTTAACCCCAACCCTTAACCAAACCCTAATCTTAACCCTAAACCCAAAACCTAACCCGGACCCTAATTGTAACCGTGACCTTAAACCTACCCCCTAAGCCTTAAATATAATTTTCTTTGTGGGACCGGCTAAATGTCACCACTTGTCCAGATTTTCACACACACAGAAACACACCTCAACCTCTCTTTCTCTCTCTATATCTCTCTCTTTCTCTTTCTGTGGTCCTCTGTAGGAAGAGCTATATAATGAAGATCAGAATTATTGACACATTTGATAAAGATGATCAAAAAATAATGTATAAAATAAATCATTCAAATACTGAGCTCCATTTTATGCCAAACAATATTTGACTTGCTCAGAGAAAGTAATCCCTTTTTTTCCTCACAAAGTTTGGGTCAAAATTGCTCACCAATCAGAACCGTTTTCAATACCTTTCAATACCTCACCTCGCAAGGATAATGGCACTGATAGTTTTTATGAGTTGGAGAACATTGGGAGGGATCTCAGACCATTCCTCCATATAGACTCCTTTCCAGAGCCTTGATGTCCATCGTCTGGTCTTATCGACTGCCCTCTTCAATTCAAGCCACAGGTTTTCAATGGGTTTCAAGTCTGGAGACTGAGATGGCCATTGCAAAATGTTGATTTTGTGGTTTGTTAACCCTTTCTTTGTGGATTTTTATGTGAGCTTGGGGTTGTTGTCTTGCTGGAAGATCCACTTGCGGCCAATCTTCAGCCTCCTGGCAGAGGCAACCAGGTTTTTGGCTAAAATGTCCTGGTACTGGGTAAAGTGCTGTTGACCTTAACAAGGGCCCCAGGACCAGTGGAAGAAAAATTGCCCCATAACATCAAAGATATACCACCATATTTTACAGGTATGGGATTCTCTTGTGCTTATGCATTCTCATTTTGACACCAAATCCACCACTGGTGTGCGTGGCCCAAGAGCTCTATTTTCATGTCATCCAACAAATGTAAACTCCTGGAGTTTACTAAAAAAGCATTGGCACTTGGATTGGAACCGGTGCTTTGGTTAGAGGACATGAAAATAGAGCTCGTTGGCCATGCACACCAGTGGTGAGTTTGGCATCGTAATGATAACTTTGTCAAAGCCTCATTAATTCCTCACACAGCTGAGTTTAAGAGGAACCTGGGACAACATGTCACTCCAGCCTAAGCTCTCACACACACACACACACACACACACACACACACACACACACACACACACACACACACACACACACACACACACACACACACACACACACACACACACACACACACACACACACACACAGCCAATGCTGCTTTCCCATGCTATAGAGACATTGAACCACTGGTCACTTCCCCATTTCACACTGTGTATTTAAATACTGTATCCCCGACGTAGCTCATCATCATATTTCTGCTACTGTACATGTGTTTTAGTTACACTGTTTATACACACTGCATAATTATTTACACACTGGATTATTGACATAGCTCACTCTAATATACTGTATCTGCTGCTGTACATATCATTCTTAGCTGTTATTGTGTAAATTCAGAAAGTATTCAGACCCCTTGACTTTTTACACATTTTGTTATGTTACAGCCTTGTTCTAAAATGGATTAAATGGATGTTCCCTCATCAATCTACACACAATACCCCATAATGACAAAGAAAAAACAGAGAAGAAAAAAAACATTTTTGCTAATTTATAAAAAATAAATTAACTGAAATATCACATTTACTCAGTACTTTGTTGAAGCACCTTGGGCAGCAATTACAGCCTTGAGTCTTCTTGGGTATGGCCGAGCAGTCGCACCATGTGCAATACCAATCGTCAACTGGAGTGGTGTAAAGCTCGCCGCCATTGGACCTTGTTGTAGCAGCCAAAGAGGGATCAACTCAATATTAATGCCCATGACATTGGAATGAGATGTTCGAAGAGCAGGTTTCCACATACTTTTGGTCATGTAGTGTATATACACCGGATGAATTTACACAAGATATACTAAGAATGATATGTACAGCAGTAGATATATTAGAGTGAGAATCCAGTATATAAATACAGATGCAGTGTGTATAAGCAGTGAGACTAACATGCAATGTACTGTAGTAGAAATATTATGATGAGTTATGTCAAAAGTATAAAAACCCCACAACAAAATTGATAGAATTGCAGGAATTTAGCTTCTGGGCTAGAGTCCGGAATATAAATATGCACTGAGTATACCAATCATTAGGAACACCTTCCTAATATTGAGTTGCATCCTCCCCCTCTTGCCCTCAGAACAGCCTCAATTCGTCCGGGCATGGACTCTACAAGGTGTCAAAAGCGTTCCACAGGGATGCTGGCCCATGACTCCAATGCTTTCCACAGTTGTTTCAAGTTGGCTGGATGTTCTTTGGGTGGTGGACCCCGCACTGGAAACTGTTGGGTGTGACAAACCCAGCAGCGTTGCAGTTCTTGACACCAACTGGTGTGCCTGAACAGAACCACCATTTTTTTCCATTATGTTCCACTGTTCCAACCAGTAAAATAAAGTTCTGAACCAGTATCGTTCCTGTCTGTTCCTTTTCAAACCTGTGAAATCAATCCGTGCGGATAGAGCATTCAAGCTCATTGTTTACATAAGTGATGGATAGACAAGTGTAGCCTATGGCGCAAGATGTGACTGAAATGCAACGGGTGGTGAGAGAACGAGAGAATTGAGAAGCAGGCTTGAATCGCTGGGCATCTTGTCATGACATGCACTATCTGAATTAGGTCCACAGAATTATACCTAGGTGGAGCGGCTTCTATGAAGGAACTTCCTTTGAGCTAGCAATCTAACAAGCTTTAGCTAACTACCTAACAAGCTTGAGCTACCTTGTGTGTGCAGAGCTGCATCAGAATTAAAAACATATCTTACCTTTCTGTAGTTAATAAATCCAAAGTGAAACATGATAACTAGGCCTATAGTACCCTTAGCTAGCATTCTAAAAGTGAATCTATTCTTCTCTAGCTAATTAAAAATATCTCTCCCTATCTTCTCATGCTTCTCACGGAAAGGAAAACCCAGAGTTACCTCTGCTGCAGAGGATAAGTTCATTACAGTTACCAGCCTCAGAAATTACAGACCAAATAAATGCTTCACAGTTCAAGTAACAGACACATCTCAACATCAACAGTTCAGAAGAGACTGTGTGAATCAGGCCTTCATGGTCGATATTGCTGCAAATAAACCACTACTAAAGGACACCAATAATAAGAAGAGATTTGCTTGGGCCAAGAAACACGAGCAATGGACATTAGACCGGTGGAAATCTGTTCTGTGAGACACAGAGTAGGTGAACGGATTATCTTGGCATGTGTAGTTCCCCCGTGATGCATGGAGGAGGTGTGACAGTGTGGGGGTGTTTTGCAGGTGACACTGTCTGTGATGTATTTAGAATTCAAGGCACAGCATCCTGCAGCGATACACCATCCCATCTGGTTTGCGCTAGGTGAGACTATCATTTGTTTTTCAACAGGACAATGACCCAACACACCTCCAGGCTGAGTAAGGGCTATTTGACCAAGAAGGAGAGTGATGGTATGTTGCATCAGATGACCTGGCCTCCACAGTCACCTGACCTCAAACCAGTTGAGATGGTTTGGGATGAGTTGGACCACAGAGTGAAGGAAAAGCAGCCAACAAGTGCTCAGCATATGTGGGAACTCATTCATGACGGTTGGAAACATTTTCCAGGTGAAGCTGGTTGAGAGAAAATAATGAAAAAACCTTGAATGAGTAGGTGTGTCCAAACTTTTGACTGGTACTATATATAAACTGTGCAAAACAGTATGTTAACATTATTAAAGTGACCAGTGTTCAATGACTATGTACATAGGGCAGCAGTCTCTAAGGTGAAGGGTAGAGTTCCGGGTGATAACCGGCTAGTTAAATTGTCTTAGGTTCAAGTCTGATGGCCTGGAGATAGAAGCTGTTTGTCAATGGTTGTCTATTTTCATCCCCAATAAGAATAATGACAGAAAAATACTACATTTATATTTTTTCTGAAATCTTAACTTAATGAAGCTGTAGGCTACAAGCTGTCACAAAAATAATGACAATGGAAAATAATAAGTCAGTTTTTTGCGGTGACATGGCAGAAGAGACTGCAGTGTAGGCAGTGGTCTATTTACATGTACAGGAACAGGACAGGCCTACAACACCTCAGTGAGTGTTTCTGCTGAATGACTTCTGGTAAAAGAGAAAAGCCGTGGGTGTACGAGATCTCTCTCTCTCTCACGAAGGGAAGTGGTGGATTACGGTCTCGTTTTTGCCCTCTGTCTTGAGGAATGGCCAAACGCTACTTTCATTTTGAGCTGAAAGGAACGCTCGCAAGCAATTACACTGAGTCACATGCTTCAGATGCATGGTTCTTTCCAGCACAACTGTGGTGTGGTCCTCAGCGGCTGGCGGATAAAGCAAGAATGAAAAATAAAGTCACTCCCCTGCCCCTGCTCCACTGCCAGGCACACATAGAACACAGCCACACTGCCCTCTGAAAGCCTCTCAGCCCATATGTTTATGCAGCCCTTGTCCTTGCGTTTATCAATCTCAGCCTATAATGAATACGCTCCAGTGGAGTGAATGGATTCGCTAATAAACCTCTGAATGTTCCTGGGCTAGCATAGCCAAGGAGGCCCCTTTGTAATGCTCATATTGTTCTCTGTTGTTTTCTCTGTTCGCTCCATTGAAATCCAGATCAATGTCAAAAGACAATGGATGACTTGTAGAATCAAATGAATAAACACTCATTTAATTAGAGGAGAAACGTCATTAATCCTGTTGGGTGTGTGTGTGTGTGTGTGTGTGTGTGTGTGTGTGTGTGTGTGTGTGTGTGTGTGTGTGTGTGTGTGTGTGTGTGTGTGTGTGTGTGTGTGTGTGTGTGTGTGTGTGTGTGTGTGGGTGTGTGTGTGTGTTTGTGTGTAATATGTGTGTCGCCTGACATCTGGCTTTATTTCAGGTTTCAGAGTGTTAAGATGTATTTCTTCTCTCTGACAGGCCCCGTCTATTTTCCTGGGCGAGCGTGACGCTTTCAGGCTGCCCATAGAAGCACAATTAAGATTCCATCAGGATAAAGGTAATGGTAAATTATTTACGTTAACGAGGGGCTCAGCTCACCTAAACATGCCAACACAAAGCCTCTGCTGAAAGCCGGGAACTGGAGCTTCTGTAAATGTAAGTACTTCTAATGAATGTGCTTGGCAGCCATACCCACTTACTTTGGTATGTCCCATGTAGTATAAAATACTATATGTTCTCAAAACGAGATAGAAAGTCCTTGATTGATTTCACATGCTTTTGACTCTCATCTGCCTAATGCAATACTCTTTGACGTAGTCACGTTGCATGGGGTCATTGTGAATAAATGATGACTAGGAGATTTGTTTGACAGCTTCCTAAACAAACCTGACTCAAAATTACATTTCGATAACATTCCTAAATTCATAACACCCCTTCAATTAGGTTTGTTTGGAGTTTATGCATGCAAAAATGTGTGTGCTTCCTCAAATTTCTTGTGCAGTCTTTTTCCTTTGTTTGAGAAGGCATGAATGTTTGTTGGCAACGCTCAGTTACTGGCCAAGTAAAATTTTCTGAGATTTGCAAAAGGGAACTGGGTGAGGAGCAAACTGTACTTTACCAAAACCTCACAGTGTCACGCCCTGGCCATAGAGAGGCTTTTTATTCTATATTTTGGTTAGGGCAGGGTGTGACTAGGGTGGGCGTTCTATGTTATTTTTTCTATGTTTTTGTTCTATGTTTTGTATTTCTGGTTTTGGCCTGGTATGTTTCCCAATCAGAGGCAGCTGTCAATCGTTGTCTCTGATTGAGAACCATTCTTAGGCAGCCTGTTTTCCCACTATGGGTTGTGGGTAGTTCTTTTCTGTTTTAGTGTGTTTTGCACCTGACGGAGCTGTTTCGGTTGTTTCTTTTGTTCCTTGTTGTATTTAGTGTTCAGTTTATTAAAATAATGGTGAACACTTACCACGCTGCGTCTTGGTCCTCACCTTCTTCCACCAACGGTCGTTACACACAGACCGAATCTGACAGTTCAATCATTTCCATAAGTAAACTGAAAATACTTAAGATCATTCTGTGACCATGCAATAATGTTTACCTTATGTTGCAGAACTGATCAAGGTTTACATTTGTCCAAAGTGACTTACTGCGTTGAAACTCTAACATTACTTTATAATCGGAGTAACATCATATAGCGTATTGTATAGCATATACAATGCAATTGCTCCATGGGTGCTTGAAATGTGAACCATTTTGCATCGCATTGACTTGCTTGTAGCTCTTGAACTGCCCCCTTCTCTCTTACCCTGTATATCTCTATGATGTGGTGGCTGCCTGCCTGCTGGCAGTGGCGGCTGGGCTGCTTGGTGGAAGCTGTGACCTTGGTTAGTTTGATGGTATCAATCAAGCAGAATGGGCTATGGATTTCAGCCCTGTCACAGTGTGTGGGCGGGGAAGGATGCAGGTTGACGTACACTGTACTTCTCCATTTTTCATGAATAATCCTTTGTTCCCGTCAGGTGGGAAGGCGGGGTAGAGTGCCGTGACTCCAGGTTGCTGAGAAACCAGAGTGTCTCTGACCCCTTGTCGTTATGGGCTGCTAACTAGGGGGTGTTGCCCGCCACAACTGGAGGCGTTGGACCAAAATTTGCATATTCATTAGCCTCCCTTTTGACCGATAAAGACAGAAGTGAAATGCCAAAGTGCTCAGCAGACAGCCGAGGAGGAGACACACAATTAGAGGAAGTGATTCTTGTTGTAGTCATCCTCCATGTTTCCTTCCCCTCCCTTGCGCTCTCTGTCTCTCTGTCCATTTCCTGTGTCCTACTTCCCACTCCCCCACTCCCTCTCCTCTCTGCTCCTCTCTCAACCCTGTCTTTGTTGGTCTCCACTCACAAGTGTTTGGCTGTGTACGCTGCCGAGCACAAATAGTAGTAATGTAGGTTGGGGTTAGTCAGATCATCATTGTTCTCCTGAGTCGTCATAGACCCACTGTTAGCCTACACATCCAACAGCAGACAGTTTATGAGAGGCTCCTCTTTAGAGAGAGGAAAGGTAAAGTGAGCTTCTCCCAGCAGTTGGTAGGCCACAGCTTTAAAGTAGTACAGTATAGGGCAGGCCATAGTTGCCTGCCCTATATTGCAGGATGCCTCTGTAGTGACCTCTCCCAGGGCACCCCCCTGCCCTTTCCTCTCACACACACACATGAATTTGTGTGATGCGCTGCATTTTCTCTGTGGTGAGTGTGTGTTTAGGGCTAAACCTGCCCCGGGGGCAAAGCTCTCAGTCAGTTCAGCTAAGAACTCTGGGCTCCAGGCCAGGAGAGACTTCTCGGTCTGAGGTAGAGTGAGCCACAAAGGTGGAGGGGTCCAGAACACTGCACTGTATGGAACAAGGCATGTTGTGTATGTTCAATAGATTAGAGTAATTTTTGTAATTTCCTGATATGAGAGACAGTGAATAAGAGAGAGAGAGAGCGAGAAGGAGAGATGAACCATGAACAAAAATGTCTGTCTTACAATTATGTCAAACATTTCAGAGCTTGTAATTACACTCTTCAATAAGCTAACAGGGTCACTCACAAATGTAATTCCCCTATATTCAAGTCCTTCCCACACACTTTGCATTGACATGTACCATGCCACATGTCCTGTAAGGATATTCTTCTCAGAACCTATCTGAGCAAAGCACACAAACACACAGACACTGAGACAATTAAGATCAGTCTGTCACAGTTCTAGCACTGCATCTCAGCGCTAGAGGCAGCACTACAGACACCCTGGTTCAAATCCAGGCTGTATCACAACCATGATTGGGAGTCCCATAGGGTGGCACAAAATTGGCACAGCGTTGTCCAGGTTTGGCTGGTGTAGGCCATCATTGTAAATAAGAATAGTTTCTTAACTGACTTGCCTAGTTAAATAAAAACAATTAAAGAAGGGGAGAAAAGGCATCGTTGTGCTTCACAACTGAGTTGGTGGATCGGACCATGACAATTCCTTTGTGGTGTGGATACGGAGGAAGCTCTCAACCCTCTCCACTACAGCCCTGTGGATCGGGGTGTGCCTGGCCCTCTGTTTACTGTAGTCCACGATCAGCTCCTTTGTCTTGCTGACGTTGAGGGAGAGGTTGTTGTCCTGGCACCACACTGCTTAGTCACTGACCTCCTCCCTATTAGCTGTCTCATTGTCATCAGATCTTCCACCGTTGAGCAGACCTATCACCGTTGTGAGGGGACTAAGCACGCACCCTCAGGGGCTCCCATGTTGAGGGTCAGCGTAGCAGATGTGATGTTGCCTAACCTCACCACCTGGGTGCGGCCCGTCATGAAGTCCAGGGTCCAGTTGCAGAGGGAGGTATTCAGTCGCAGGGTCCTGAGCTTAGTGATGAGCTTGGAGGGGACTATGGTGTTTAATGCTGAGCTGAAGTCAAGAAACAGCTTTCTCACATAGGTGTTCTTCTTGTCCAGGTGGGAGAGTGCAATAGTGCAATAGAGACAGCGTCATCTGTGGATCTGTTGGGGCGGTATTGTGAATTGGAGTGGGTCCAGGGTATCTAGGATGATGGTGTTGATGTGAGCCATGACCAGCTTTTCAAAGCATTTCATGGCTACAGATGTGTCATTTAGATAGGTTACCTTGCTGTTATTGGGCACAGGAACTACGGTGATCTGCTTGAAACATGTAGGTATTACAGACTGGGTCGGGGAGCTGTTGACAATGTCAGTGAAGTCACTTGCCAGCTGGTTAAGAGGGGGGAAGAGGCTTGCTCTGAGTACGCGTCCTGGTAATCTGTCAGGCCCTGCCGCCTGTCTGACCACATCGGCTACGGAGTGCGAGATCAGACAGTCATCCAGAACAGCTGGTGCTCTCATGCATGGTTCAGTGTTGCTTGCCTCAAGACATTTAGCTCGCCTTGTAGGCTTGTATCACTGGGCAGCTCGTGGCTGGGTTTCTCTTTGTAATCCATGATAGTTCGCAAGCCCTGACACTTCCGTCGAGCATCAGAGCTGGCGTAGTACGATTCATTCTTAGTCCTCTATTGACGCTTTGCCTGTTTGATGGTGTCTTGCTCAGTGCGGATGTTGCCTGTAATAAACGTATTCTGGCTGGGATATGTGACCGACCGCCTTGATTCGGTCTTATGTAGCAACATTTTAAATTGTATTTTTTACATTGGATAAAAGCAGAGACACAGAGCTACAAAACGGCATATCACTCACTGCATTTAAGAAACAATGGGACAGTAATTCTGCTTTGAAAGTTGATAAACTTGTAACCTCACTTTTTGAGAAAAATGCCTTTTATTGTTTTGGCACCTACTGGAGAGATCTTTGTCTACACCCATTCAACATCATTCACACCCTATTATGCTTTAGCTCTCATCCAAATTCAAACTGACCATTTTATTTGCCCGGGCAGAGCTGGTTAGGCTGTTTTCATGTTATCTAACACATGTAGCTAGCTAGCTAGGAACCATAATCCCAACTCATGACGTTACTTCCCTGCTTGAATCTGCAACCAACTAGATTCAATGTTACCTAGCTAACATTAGGCTATAACTAGCCAAGCAAATGGCTCTGAGATACGAATAATAAGATCATACACATAATGTTAGCTAGTGAGCCAGCCAGCTAATGTTATCTAACAAGCTAACAGTACACTTTAACTTGAAATGAAAAGACTTAATGTCAAAATTAGACACGTGTAATATCTGAAAATGTAGCTAGCTAGACTATCTTACCCGTGGTCTGAAATCGGAGTAGATAGCCAGAGCGGATTTACCAGCTTCATCTATCAACAGTTGCTGCAGTGACATTCTATTGTAATGAATACTTGCATAGTGGAGTCTTTTCTTAAGACATGTCGCTAGCTAGCGAAACAATGAACCATAATCCCAACGCATGACATTACTACCCTGCATGAATCTTCAGGTAGCTAACCAACCAGGTTCAATGTTTTTTATTATTTTTTATTATTATTATTATTATTATTTATTTTTTTACCCCCTTTTTCTCCCCAATTTCGTGGTATCCAATTGTTGTAGTAGCTACTATCTTGTCTCATCGCTACAACTCCCGTACGGGCTCGGGAGAGACGAAGGTTGAAAGTCATGCGTCCTCCGATACACAACCCAACCAGCCGCACTGCTTCTTAACACAGCGCACATCCAACCCGGAAGCCAGCCGCACCAATGTGCCGGAGGAAACACCGTGTACCTGGCAACCTTGGTTAGCGCGCACTGCGCCCGTCCCGCCACAGGAGTCGCTGGTGCGCGATGAGACAAGGACATCCCTACCGACCAAGCCCTCCCTAACCCGGACGACCCTAGGCCAATTGTGCGTCGCCCCACGGACCTCCCGGTCGCGGCCGGTTACGACCAGAGTCTCTGATGGCACAGCTGGCGCTGCAGTGCAGCGCACATTAACCACTGCGCCACCCGGGAGGCCAACCAGGTTCAATGTTAGCTAGCTAACATTAGGCTATAACTAGCAATGCTCTGAGATACAAATAATAAGATCATACACGTAACGCTAGACTATCTTACCTGTATACATCATTCATGGATGGACGCGCCTCCCTATCACGGATGCCATTGTTTCTCTTAGTTTGATAATGTAATTCGGAGACTCCTTAGCTATCATACTCGAATTCCACTGATTTCAAAACTCGGTCCTCCAGAAAGTGGAGAGCAACACTTATGCAGTTTTACTATGTGATACATAAAAAAAGCTGCATTAGACAGGATTAGTAAACAGAATGTCCAGAGCTACCAACTCGTTGAAGTAGAAATTGTCATCCAAATCTAGGTTAGTGACTGCTGTTCTGATGTCCAGAAGCTGTTTTAGGTAATTGTAAATGAAGGCAGAGTCATTATGTTAAAAAAAAGTTACAATCAGCATAAATTAACACAAAATAGCCCGTAAATGAGCTGCTATTCAATGCAGCACCATCTTCTAACTCACTGTGGCTGTGGCTAAACATAACCAAACTATCCTCCAATATGTTTTTCCACATTTCTCGACTGCACTCCCCAAGCTCTCCATCCATCCAATGTGTTCGGTTTTTGCCTTGAAAGTGGAGAGTAATGAATAAGTAAAAACACGATAGCCATCACATAGACGACCCCCTGCTGCAGAGCTGACCCTGATTCCCTCCCTGTGTTCCGCTCAGTTCTGCTAGGCAGGTTTTCATCATTTCTCAATCACGCCCCTTTCTTCTGCCAGCTCGGCTTCAGGGTGGACTGCTTTAGCTCTGGGCTAAGCTCAAAGTCGCAGTGGTCTGTGAGTGTGTTTCTGTATGTGTGTGTGTGTTTATGTGTCTCGGTATGCGTGTGTGTATGTGTGTTTCTGCATACGTGGGGGTATGTGCCTGGTGTTGATACGAAAGCCAGATAGTAGAGACAGAAACAGTGCTGGCACCTAGCTCTCCCTCCTGGAACATTACTTTGTTGTTTCTATTTCCTTTCCATGGGACTCAGAGCGAATCAATCTGCTGGAATGAGATGATGAGACGTGATAGGACTGATTAATAAAGCAGTCACATGCGGGATGAGCTCTGGTAGAGTACAGTCCGTCCCTGCTCTGCACTCAAGCACTTGAACAGATATGTAATCTGAAGTTTAGCTCGTTCGCTTTGGATCTGTCGTAGACATTGACACAGTACAGTCTTGTTTTAGGTGTTTTATTGTGAAGTCGAATGGGAACACTGCATAAAAGAAAGTGGTTATGCACAGCGGAGAGTTAGAGCGAACAGTACGTGCACGTACACACACAGCCTCCCCCACATATTGACAACATATACACAAGGTCAGGAGGGAACTGACTGCAAAATGAGGCCAGTCTAGTAGAGAGAAAGACAGTGTGATGAGGATGTGTGTGTGCGGACGTGCGCGCGTGTGTGTCTGTGTGTGTGCGCTGCCTGTCAGGTGCAGTAATCTCCAGTGACGCGGGGAACATTAGAGGCATGCTTCATTGATAGAATTATTACGTCCAAATAATGAGATGTTTTATTCATCCGTAGACAGTGTGTATAGGGATGGAAGGCACTCTGGGGGGCTCCTCTTGGGCCCACTGGCGTCAGCATCAAGAACTGGGTCAAGCCCATTGTGCCGTGTGGTTTGAGGAGAACAGTGACAGGTCTAGGGGTACTTGGGGAAATAAAGCCATGCAGAGATATGGAACAGATATTAGAGGAGCTATTTAGATTCATACACAGTATTCCACAAGGGTATAGCTTCTGCAAATTGTGTGGGTGGGCTAAGTAAAGAGCTGATCAGATGTGTTTTGTCTATGGT
Source organism: Oncorhynchus keta (assembly GCF_023373465.1). NCBI lineage: Eukaryota > Metazoa > Chordata > Actinopteri > Salmoniformes > Salmonidae > Oncorhynchus > Oncorhynchus keta. The sequence goes on along the minus strand of NC_068421.1, from coordinate 59,005,801 downwards.
GTGGTTAAGGTTGTATAATAATATTCTAGAAATGCTATTTTGACTTCTGTGTCACGATCTAGACCCGATGCCCTGTCAGTGGTTGTCTTATTTAGATGTGTTTTGAAGGACACTCAAGGGGCTTGGAAGGGAGGGAAGGGGGGCTAAATGTTTTTGGGGATGTAATGGTGTTTTTGGGGATGTAAAGGATTTTGCGACTCTGATACGTAAATGAAAATACATTTGTCCAATGGAGAGTTTTGAGAACATGTTGTTTATTTCAATATTTAAGTAATCACAGATATTCTGCAAATCTAATATCATGATCATGTGCTCACACACATTTAAACGTTTTGGTTAACGCACCTAACTTTATGCCCGTGTTCCACTTGAAACATTGTTTATTTACCGGGGGTGTTGCAGCATCTCATCCGCCATCTTTAATAGACCATCCCCTCTGAAGTGCTCTCCCAAGGGATAGAGCCAGGCCACAAGTCCCACATTGTTCATTGTTGTTCTCCTCTCCTTCTAAAAATGGCAAAAAAAATCACAATGGTGTGGGTTGGCATAAAAAAATTGAATTACAAAGATCACATTTTCAACCCCTTTGATCTAGTGTGTTTGGAGGTTGCTGTGTGTGTGTAGGGGGGAGGGGTGACAGTGTTTGCATCAGTGTCATGGGAAAGTGAGAGAAAGAGAGAGGTAATGGAGGTGGGGGGGTCCACAGGGATGTGAAACTGCCCTTCAGAGTTTGAGATGAGGAGGAGAGGAGGAGAGGAGAAGAGTACACATCATGCAGGGAGAGTGGGCTGTTTAGCGAGCCTCCCACCTCCCAGGCCTTGCAGGGGAGCTCATTCTCATCCCTGACCCCAGCTCTCCCCTCAGGCACACAGCATCACCGTGGGCCCAGGCTCCATCTTGAGCCAGCCAGGGAGGAGGCAAGAGGGAGAAGGGAAAAACCTCCCATAGCCCATTTTTTTCTCCCCCGTCTGGGTTTGAGAATGGGAAAAACACACAGTGCTTCTGCCTCGGCACTGAGGCAAACAAACAGTCTCCTAATGCTAGAGAACTGCTTATTAAATCCCAGGCAACCTAGCAATTGCAGCTCTGCGGCCAGTCAAAATAAAAATTGTTTGTTGGTGGTTATTCACCCTGCCTCCCTCTCATTTCACATGCTTTTTTAACCTCCTCCGAATCTTTTGGCCCAGGTTCTCTCTCTCCACTGTTTCGGAAGAAATGATTAATGGCTGTAGCAAAAAAACAAGAGAGATGACAGCAAGGCAGAGAAATATGTCTGGGTTGGAGAGAGAGAGAGAGAGAGAGAGAGAGAGAGAGAGAGAGAGAGAGAGAGACGAGAGAAGGAGAGTGGGGGTACGCTGGGAGCAGATTGAGGGGGCGTGTGTTGTCGAGGTGTCCAGGTCCCTCATGTCCTCCTGTTCCTGGCGTTCGCCGCCTGTCAGAGAAAACAGCCCAGCAATGGAGACAGCTGAGCTCAGGAGGCTGTGGGGGCGAGAGCAGCACTCCTGTTCCTTTACCCCTCCTCTGCCCGCATCATAGTAGCGCCTCAGGGCTGTGGAGGGGGCCCAACCATGCCTAGTTAGCGTTCAGGGAATTTCTCACACAGCCAGTGCCGCAGTAGCATGAGAACACATAACAGCTTGGCGTTGTGAAGCTTCTGTTAGCGTCGCCTTTTTTGGCTCAGGTTTAGAAGTTTATTAGGTATACGAAGACCTGAGGAGATCAGTTACTCTTTCTCTCTCTGTCTCTCTCGTGTCTCCTTTGAAACGATGACGACTAGTAGTACCACTACTCTTAAGCTCTCCTCTATAAGGCTCCTCTCAGGCTTCTCTGTCCTTTGTGCAGGCCTCTGACCGACCTTAACCCTCCCACCCCCCAACTCTACCGCCAGCCCCAGTACCCCCCAGGAGCCCATGCCCTTCCTGCCATCACAGCCTTGTTTACGAGACCCTCTCCCGGAGGACAGGTTAATGGAGGCTCTGGCTCAGCTTGGGCCCGTCTGGTTTCTATTGACACCCTAATAAGACATTTCATCTCCTGCCCGCTGCTGGCCAGACAGTCAACCCTCACTCCTTTTCCAAAACCAGTCCAGCATGTTTCTGTTTCAGCTGCACAATTAAGGGATAGCAGAAGCAACGCTCTGCAGCTCTGCACACTAGGCTACCCTGTAAATCAGGTGCTCAAGGACACCATAACAACCCCCAGAACACTGGGTGACAGGCACTATGATCTTTTTACTGGGGGCGAATGAAAGGCAGGAACTGGGGGGATGTGGAAAGGGGCTAGGTCCTAATACTAGAGGCTTAGGTGTCTTAAATCACCTTGACTTCTGGGCTTTAAAGTAGGCAGGCGAAGGCAGACGAAGGCAGACGAAGGCAGGCGAAGGCAGGCGAAGGAAGGCGAAGGCAGATGAAGGCAGGCGAAGGCAGGCGAAGGAGGCGAAGGCGACGAAGGCAGATGAAGGCAGGCGAAGGCAGGCGAAGGCAGGCGAAGGCAGGCGAAGGCAGGCGAAGGCAGGCGAAGGCAGGCGAAGGAAGGCGAAGGCAGGCGAAGGCAAACTCCTACCGACCCAGGGACGCTAGAGACCTCCTATCCTGTAAATAATGTCCACTATTCCCTCTGTCTGTCAGGGAGAAAAGGGAAGCAGCGTGTCCTTGGGGATTCAACTTTGACCCCTGCCTCATGAAATATGGGCCAGAGTCTGTGAGTCTGGGGCATGGTCTTGTTTAAAGAGTGAGTGAGTGTGTATGTGTGTGTGTGTGTGTGTGTGTGTGTGTGTGTGTGTGTGTGTGTGTGTGTGTGTGTGTGTGTGTGTGTGTGTGTGTGTGTGTGTGTGTGTGCGTGCGTGCGTGCGTGCGTGCGTGCGTGCGTGCGTGCGTGTGTGTATGTCGGTGCGTGTGTGTGAATGTGTTTGTGTGATTATAGTGTCATGACTGAAGGTGGAAGTAGGGGTGAGAGGGTGACGGGGATGTGGGTAAATGTGTGCACAGGGCAGACTGATGCTGATATACTGACATAAGGTTTACTTTGTAACACATGAGACACGATGAACAAGCAAAAATGCATAATGACCGAATATAGCTGAAATAATATTCATTCTTGTAAGAAGATTTATTGCCTAAAAATGCTTTGTGAAATTGAACTATGACATTGTGTGAAGTTACTGGGGCTTATTGGATTCAGGCAGCCAACCGTGTTAGTCAATTGACCACGTCAATAGAGGATCTTCGCTGATCAAGAGTATATAACGTACAAAACCATCCAAAATGTATTTTAGTCCACTGCTCATTCCGGTCAGCAGAACTAGTCACATGTCAGTGACATGACGGTGTGGTTTGACATTGTTACAATAACATGACATAGGATGAGGAATCCGATAGAATAAACATGTGAGGCTTTGAGGGAGTCTAACGTTCAAACAAAGAGCCATGTTCTAATGCTCAACTGGAACAGATTCAGTGGTATGAACTTTAAACAGAGAATGTGATGTTCAATATGTTTTCCAGTAAAGAAAATAGTTTCCATGAAGAAGACAAAAACACTGCACAACTCAACACGTTGGACTAACTGCAGCCTTTTCATTTAACACCACAAAATGTATTCAGAATCCTTGTGAAGGAAATATGTTTCATCACCAGCTAAAAACCAAGATGTGTTTCTATGACTAGCCGTGTATGGTGTCCCTGACTGTCTGGCGTTCCCCTCGTTGAAAATGCACGTGTTTCTATGACTAGCCGTGTATGGTGTCCCTGACTGTCTGGCGTTCCCCTCATTGAGAATGCATGTGTTTCTATGACTAGCCGTGTATGGTGTCCCTGACTGTCTGGCGTTCCCCTCATTGAGAATGCACGTGTTTCTATGACTAGCCGTGTATGGTGTCCCTGACTGTCTGGCGTTCCCCTCATTGAGAATGCACGTGTTTCTATGACTAGCCGTGTATGGTGTCCCTGACTGTCTGGCGTTCCCCTCATTGAGAATGCACGTGTTTCTATGACTAGCCGTGTATGGTGTCCCTGACTGTCTGGCGTTCCCCTCGTTGAGAATGCACGTGTTTCTATGACTAGCCGTGTATGGTGTCCCTGACTGTCTGGCGTTCCCCTCATTGAGAATGCACGTGTTTCTATGACTAGCCGTGTATGGTGTCCCTGACTGTCTGGCGTTCCCCTCGTTGAGAATGCACGTGTTTCTATGACTAGCCGTGTATGGTGTCCCTGACTGTCTGGCGTTCCCCTCGTTGAGAATGCACGTGTTTCTATGACTAGCCGTGTATGGTGTCCCTGACTGTCTGGCGTTCCCCTCGTTGAGAATGCATGTGTTTCTATGACTAGCCGTGTATGGTGTCCCTGACTGTCTGGCGTTCCCCTCGTTGAGAATGCATGTGTTTCTATGACTAGCCGTGTATGGTGTCCCTGACTGTCTGGCGTTCCCCTCGTTGAGAATGCACGTGTTTCTATGACTAGCCGTGTATGGTGTCCCTGACTGTCTGGCGTTCCCCTCATTGAGAATGCACGTGTTTCTATGACTAGCCGTGTATGGTGTCCCTGACTGTCTGGCGTTCCCCTCGTTGAGAATGCACGTGTTTCTATGACTAGCCGTGTATGGTGTCCCTGACTGTCTGGCGTTCCCCTCATTGAGAATGCACGTGTTTCTATGACTAGCCGTGTATGGTGTCCCTGACTGTCTGGCGTTCCCCTCGTTGAGAATGCACGTGTTTCTATGACTAGCCGTGTATGGTGTCCCTGACTGTCTGGCGTTCCCCTCATTGAGAATGCACGTGTTTCTATGACTAGCCGTGTATGGTGTCCCTGACTGTCTGGCGTTCCCCTCGTTGAGAATGCACGTGTTTCTATGACTAGCCGTGTATGGTGTCCCTGACTGTCTGGCGTTCCCCTCATTGAGAATGCACGTGTTTCTATGACTAGCCGTGTATGGTGTCCCTGACTGTCTGGCGTTCCCCTCGTTGAGAATGCATGTGTTTCTATGTTTTACATTTCAAATGATGGATGAAAGCCAGGCTGCCTCTCGTGTCTCTGGCCGATGTCAAGCACCTCCAGCGTGCGGACAGCCGTGAGTGCCGTAACCTAGCAACCGCAGGGAGGGAGGCCGAGAGATAACCAGAGAGAGAGAGAGAGAGAGAGAGAGAGAGAGAGGGGGTCTCCCTCTCAAAACATCTTGCACTCATTCTTGCTTATTCATGCCTTTGTGTTTGGCCTGCTATTTTAAGCTGCAGAACATTCTCCCTGCTTCTCCCGCACTCAAGGACTCATTTATTTTTAGAGCTCTTATAATGCAAGGCTGCCTTTTCATTCTTTTCTCTGGGCGAACACTGCATGATAAGCCTTTCCATTTCAGAGCTGTTGTGATGCCTGCATCTGTTCCACAGAACCAACCGCGTGGGAGGATGGGTTTGTGGGGGAACGGAGGGAGAAGAGAGGAGTAGGGAAGGAGAGGGGGTTAGGTAGAGGATGAAGGAGGAACGGAGGGAGAAGAGAGGAGTAGGGAAGGAGAGGGGGTTAGGTAGAGGATGAAGGAGGAACGGAGGGAGAAGAGAGGAGTAGGGAAGGAGAGGGGGTTAGGTAGAGGATGAAGGAGGAACGGAGGGAGAAGAGAGGAGTAGGGAAGGAGAATGGGTTAGGTAGAGGATGAAGGAGGAACGGAGGGAGAAGAGAGGAGTAGGGAAGGGTGTCCCTGAGGGGGTTAGGTAGAGGATGAAGGAGGGACGGAGGGAGAAGAGAGGAGTAGGGAAGGAGAGGGGGTTAGGTAGAGGATGAAGGAGGAACGGAGGGAGAAGAGAGGGAGTAGGGAAGGAGAGGGGGTTAGGTAGAGGATGAAGGAGGAACGGAGGGAGAAGAGAGGAGTAGGGAAGGAGACTGGGGTTAGGTAGAGAATGAAGGAGGAACGGAGGGAGAAGAGAGAGGAGTAGGGAAGGAGAGGGGTTAGGTGGAGGATGAAGGAGGAATGGAGGGAGAAGAGAGGAGTAGGGAAGGAGAGGGGTTAGGTAGATGATGAAGGAGGAACCCTGACTGGAGGGAGAATGAGAGGAGACTAGGGAAGGAGAGGGGGTTAGGTAGAGGATGAAGGAGGAACGGAGGGACTAGAGAAGAGAGGAGACTAGGGAAGGTGTCCCTGGGGGTTAGAAGCAGGATGAAGGAGGAACGGAGGGAGAAGAGAGGAGTAGGGAAGGAGTCCCTGGGGGTTAGGTAGAGGATGAAGGAGGAACGGAGGGAGAAGAGAATGCAGTAGGGAAGGAGAGCCGTGTATGGGGTTAGGTAGAGGATGAAGGAGAAACGGAGGGAGAAGAGAGGAGTAGGGAAGGAGAGGGGGTTAGGTAGAGGGTGAAGGAGTCCCTGAACGGAGGGAGAAGAATGAGGAGACTAGGGAATTAGCACGTAGAGGTGAAGGAGTCCCTGAACGGAGGGAGAAGCAGAGATGAGTAGGGAAGGTGTCCCTGAGGGGGTTAGGTAGAATGGGTGACTAGGAGGAACGGAGGGAGAAGCAGAGGAGTAGGGAAGGAGTCCCTGAGGGGGTTAGGTAGAGGATGAAGGAGGAACGGAGGGAGAAGAGAGGAGTAGGGAAGGAGAGGGGGTTAGGTAGCAGGATGAAGGAGGTGTCCCTGACGGAGGGAGAATGCACGTGGATGACTAGGGAAGGTGACTGGGGTTAGGTAGAGGATGAAGGATGGAACGGAGGGAGAAGCACGAGGAGTAGGGAAGGAGAGGGGTTAGGTAGAGGATGAAGGAGGAACGGAGGTGAAGACTGTCTGGAGTAGGGAAGGAGCACGTTAGGTAGCCGATGAAGGTGTCCCTGAACGGAGGGAGAAGAGCAGGAGACTAGGGAAGGAGTCCCTGGGGGTTAGGTAGAGGATGAAGGAGGAACGGAGGGAGAAGAGAGGAGTAGGGAAGGAGAGGGGTTAGGTAGAGGATGAAGGAGGGACGGAGGGAGAAGAGAGGAGACTAGGGAAGGTGTCCCTGAGGGGGTTAGGTAGAGGATGAAGGAGGAACGGAGGGAGAATGCACGTGGAGACTAGGGAAGGAGAGGGGGTTAGGTAGAGGATGAAGGAGGAACGGAGGGAGAAGAGAGGAGTAGGGAAGGAGAGGGGGTTAGGTAGAGGATGAAGGAGGAACGGAGGGAGAAGAGAGGAGTAGGGAAGGAGAGGGGGTTAGGTAGAGGATGAAGGAGGAACGGAGGGAGAAGAGAGGAGTAGGGAAGGAGAGGGGGTTAGGTAGAGGATGAAGGAGGGACGGAGGGAGAAGAGAGGAGTAGGGAAGGAGAGGGGGTTAGGTAGAGGATGAAGGAGGAACGGAGGGAGAAGAGAGGAGTAGGGAAGGAGAGGGGGTTAGGTAGAGGATGAAGGAGGAACGGAGGGAGAAGAGAGGAGTAGGGAAGGAGGTGTCCCTGGGGGTTAGGTAGAGGATGAAGGAGGAACGGAGGGAGAAGAGAGTCCCTGAGTAGGGAAGGAGAGGGGTTAGGTAGAGGATGAAGGAGGAACGGAGGGAGAAGAATGAGAGGAGTAGGGAAGGAGTCCCTGGGGGGTTAGGTAGAGGATGAAGGAGAAACGGAGGGAGAAGAGAGGAGTAGGGAAGGAGAGGGGTTAGGTAGAGGATGAAGGAGGAACGGAGGGAGAAGAGAGGAGTAGGGAAGGAGAGGGGGTTAGGTAGAGGATGAAGGAGGAACGGAGGGAGAAGAGAGGAGTAGGGAAGGAGAGGGGGTTAGGTAGAGGGTGAAGGAGGAACGGAGGGAGAAGAGAGGAGTAGGGAAGGAGAGGGGGTTAGGTAGAGGATGAAGGAGGAACGGAGGGAGAAGAGAGGAGTAGGGAAGGAGAGGGGGTTAGGTAGAGGATGAAGGAGGAACGGAGGGAGAAGAGAGGAGTAGGGAAGGAGAGGGGGTTAGGTAGAGGATGAAGGAGGAACGGAGGGAGAAGAGAGGAGTAGGGAAGGAGAGGGGGTTAGGTAGAGGATGAAGGAGGAACGGAGGGAGAATGAGGAGTAGGGAAGGAGAGGGGGTTAGGTAGAGGATGAAGGAGGAACGGAGGGAGAAGAGAGGAGTAGGGAAGGAGAGGGGTTAGGTAGAACATCTTGGATGAAGGAGGGATGGAGGGAGAAGAGAGGAGTAGGGAAGGAGAGGGGGTTAGGTAGAGGATGAAGGAGGAACGGAGGGAGAAGAGAGGAGTAGGGAAGGAGAGGGGTTAGGTAGAGGATGAAGGAGGAACGGAGGGAGAAGAGAGGAGTAGGGAAGGAGAGGGGGTTAGGTAGAGGATGAAGGAGGAACGGAGGGAGAAGAGAGGAGTAGGGAAGGAGAGGGGGTTAGGTAGAGGATGAAGGAGGGACGGAGTGTTATCCATCTGTTTCTGGCTGAATGTATGCTTTCTGTTTGAATTCTGATGGCTCATGCATGACAACGTCTGTTTTTGAATATGGTATTTTTTTCGCCAGCTGGAACAGTAGAGTACAATCCCTGAATGTCCTTGAATGTTTACATAGCATTTTATACATCATTGTCACATACACACTGTCACTATTTTTTGCAGTTGTCTCATTCCTTTCTGTAGTTGCTAGTTGCTAGGTGCAGTGCAGATATATAGATAAACCTTTAGACCCTCTTGAAAATGCAATTGATGTTCCAGACAACAGCCTTGCCAACCCAATCATTTCCCTTCCCCCTGTTTGTCTTTCTTTACTCTCTCCTAATCCCTGGCTTTGCATAGTCAAACCTGGAATACTTTACATATGCACAATTCATTTCAATTTGGAGTGTTTACCGGCCCTGTCAGAAGGGGGGTTGGTCTGTCTTAGTCTGGCTGTGACGAGATACGGCTGGACAAATGAGAAAATCATACGAGGGCTTTGAGGCTTTTAAACACCCTTGTGGCAATGTGATATTACTGTCATTGAGTAGGAAAGGTCAGAGCCGTGCCACGGTGGCAGGGGGGAATAAATAAAAGAGCGCACCACACTGCTCACGGAGGGCTGGGCTCCAAGTGAACGGCCAATCTATTCCCCTCACGCTTCCCTGTTCACTCCCATTAACTACCATCATCAGCCTCAAACCCCCACCAGCCACGGACAGACAGTTCATATACACTCAAACCACATCTCTCTCTCTCTCTCTCTCTCTCTCTCTCTCTCTCTCTCTCTGTTTCAAACACACACAGGGACAAGAAAACCCACGCACACTCCCACTTAATCTGCAGGGTTCGCACATTCAAAAAAAGAAGACACCCATTATTTGTTAAAGCGTGTGTGTGTGTCGCAGGGCCGGTGGGGGTCTTCCTGAGCAGAACATGTTTTAATCCACGAGATTCATTTGCATTTCTATTTCCATTTGGGTTCATTATGTACCAGCTCTTACCCACAACAACTCACCAATACATTCAGTGCCGCAGTACAGTCCCTCTACAGCGAAACAAACTCTGCTGCTGATGTCTGTCTCTTAGACGTTGTTGGGGATCCCGTCCTCCCCTCTCTCCCCTCAGGCAGTGGAGTGGTTCTCTACCCCGGTGCCGGCTCACTAGCAGATTCCTCTGTCGTCCAGTACTTCAGCTTAGCTAACATGACAGGCCGGGCAGATGATGATAAATGTGGAGGAGAAAAAGCAATTACTGAAGCAGTTAGGCACAGTGAGTACGCTCTGAAGGCAGGCAGGCAGTACAAACACACTGGAGTTGTGGATGCATCTAGTTCCATCTAGTTCCGTGTGACGTTGTGCGTCAAATCAACAGTACACTCCTCAACAACCAAGTGCTGTTATCGTCCTGTCCTCTGGATCTGCTGCTTTATCCAGCTTCCATTGGGGATGGGCTGAATGACTCGAGATCAAATCAAATTGTATTTGTCACATGCGCCGAATACAACAGGTGTAGAGCTTACCGTGAAACGCTTACTTACAAGCCCTTAACCAACAATGCAGTTCAAGACATAGAGTTTAAAAAATATATACTAAATAAACTTAAGTAAAAAATAAAAAGTTACACAATAAAATTCCATAACAAAACAAGGGTATATACAGGGGTACAGGTTAGTCGAGGTAGTTTGTACATTCTATGACTTGGGGTAAAATGACTTTGCATAGATAATTAACAGCCAGTAGCAGCAGTGTAAAAGCAAAGGGGGCAATGTAAATAGTCCGGGTGGCCATTTAATTAATTGTTCAGCAGTCTTATAGCTTGGCGGTAGGAGTTGTTAAGGAGTCTTTTGGACCTAGTCTTGGCGCTCCGGTACCGCTTGCCGTACGGTAGCAGAGAGAACAGTCTATGACTTGGCAGTAGGAGTTAAGGAGTCTTTTGGTCCTAGTCTTGGCGCTCCGGTACCGCTTGCCGTACGGTAGCAGAGAGAACAGTCTATAACTTGGCGGTAGGAGTTGTTAAGGAGCCTTTTGGACCTAGTCTTGGCGCTCCGGTACCGCTTGCCGTACGGTAGCAGAGAGAACAGTCTATGACTTGGCGGTAGGAGTTGTTAAGGATCGTTTTGGACCTAGTCTTGGCGCTCCGGTACCGCTTGCCATACGGTAGCAGAGAGAACAGTCTATGACTTGGGTGACTGGAGACTTGGACCATTTTTGGGCCTTCCTCTGACACTAGTATGTAGGTCCTGGATTGCAGTAAGTTTGGCCCTGGTGATGTACTGGGCCGTTCGCACTACCCTCTATAGCGTCTTATGGTCAGATGCCGAGCTGTTGCCATACCAGTCAGTGATGCAACCGATAAGGATGCTCTCGATGGTACAGCTGTAGAACTTTTTGAGGATCCATGTCAAATCTTTTTACTCTCCTGAAGGGGAATAGGTTTTGTCAGGCCCTCTTCACAACTGTCTTGGTGTGTTTGGACCATGATAGTTTGTTGGTGATGTGGACACCAAGGAACTTGAAACTCTCAATTCTATGAGGCTGATACCAGTCAAGCACATAAAGCAAACTAAAAATACATGCTTGTAACATACAGAATAGTGTACGTTACTGTATGAACGTTAGCATGCTCTTGTTGTTCTTTTTGTGCTGCACCAACCGCACTGGTCCTGTCAAACCTGAAGAGACAGACACATAGTCAGAGAATTAGGTAAGCTTGTTGATTGATTGATCGATTGACTGACAGATAAATTGAGGTTGTCATGGTTACAGCTGATGTCTTTCTGTCTCTAGAGGAGAATGTTAAACACTTCATTGAAAGGTATAACTGGTATTTGCTTCGCACAAACAAGGGAGAAAGAAACTCCATCTCTGCCACACACACACAGGCTTGCCGAAGCTACAGGAAAGACAGCTCCAGCCAGCGGGCTGTGTGGGCGGAGAGTGCAGGTCAGACCCACGACGTCCCAATTCAGACTTGCATAGTGTACCTGAATGTCAGCAAGAACAAAGCACACTCCTACCTAGCACGCACACACCTCTACACACTTACACACACACACCACACACGCACGCACGCAAGCAGGCAGGCATACACACACACACACACACACACACACACAGAGCTATGCAGGCACGTAAACACACAGACACACACTCCTCCCAAAAACACCCCCATGACCCCTGCCCTTCGCACTACCGCCCCCTCACAGTCCGCCAGAAGAAGGACCATTGTGCTTCAAGTCCAAAACATCCCCCTCCTAGAAGCTCACAGACTAACACAAGACACAGTACATAGAGGATATATTTGTCACATTGCTATGTGATTTTGGAATATTCTCTTTGTACAGTCTCCAATGTGTTTCCAAATTAGTCAAAGTCATCCATAAAACATAACATGGAAATGTATGACATTGAGAATAACCAACAACAGATTTTTCCTGGTTAAATAATGAGGCACAGCTAACTTTGACAACGTGTCCTCCCACACATTACATGTAAGTCCATGTTCCTTAATTGTGGGTTATCGTCACTCTACAGAGTAAATGTTTGATTACAGAACCCTTTGGGCCTGTTTGATATCCAATTGATGTTTAGACGTGGTCCATCCAGATACACAAACACATCCACTGTGCTCTCTCAGGTCTTTCTTCCTGACGTGAAATGGGATCTCAACAGGTTATCTGGTTGACAAAGCAATCTTCCTCACGTAGCCTTTGAAACCCTTTCTGTGAGGCGTGTCAGGATGTCCCAAACAAGGTCATCTCATTGTGCCTTTGGGAGTCGAAGATGAAGTGGTAGGTGGTGGTGATGTCCGGAGGGAGAGGCTGTAGTGTGTGTGGGCGCGTGCCAGTGAGAGTGAGCGAGAGAGAGAGAGAGAGAGAGAGGGGAGAGGGGGGCAGACTGAGGCGAGGTGGGAGAGAGAGCGAGAGTGTAATGTTTACTGTTAATTTTTATTGTTATTTCACTTTTGTTTATTATCTACTTCACTTGCTTTAGCAATGTTAACATATGTTTCCCATGCCAATAAACCTCTTGAATTGAATTGAGACAACAAGAGAGAGACAGAGAGAGAGACAGAGAGAGACAGAGAGAGAGACAGAGAGAGAGAGGAGAGAGAGAGAGAGAGAGACAGAGAGAGATAGACAGAGACACAGAGAGAGAGAGACAGAGAGAGACAGAGAGAGACAGAGAGAGAGAGGAGAGAGAGAGAGAGAGAGAGAGAGAGAGACAGACAGACAGACAGACAGACAGACAGACAGAGACAGAAACAGAAACAGAGAGAGAAACAGAGAGACAGAGAGAGAGAGAGAGAGAGAGAGAGAGAGAGAGACAGACAGAGAGACAGAGAGAGAGAGAGAGAGAGAGAGACAGAGAGAGACAGAGAGAGAGAGAGAGAGAGAGAGAGAGAGAAGGAGAGGGAGCAACAGGGATTCATATGGCTTAGGGACGGTTCAGACACAGTACCCACAGTGCTCTGCTCTCTCCGCCATTGTCATCATAGCGGTGTCCGTGGGCTGGGATAAATAAAGCCGGGCACACAGCTAATTCTCTTGACATTTACACAGCTATCTGGGCCCTCCAGTGACACAGGCCACGAGTTGGCCAATGGGAGGAGAGAGGTGAGACACAGAGCAGCAGGGTTGAGGTGCATGTGGCATCAGGTCTCTCTATGTATTTGTGTTTGAAGGGTGCAATCGTGTGTGTCTATGTGGGCAGTTTGGCAGTGGCTGTGTGTCTGGAGAGACACATAGAGACAGAGAGAATGAGAGAGTATTTGTCTTTCATTCTCTGTGTATGATTTTTTTGTGTGCTTGCATGTGAGAAAGAGAGAAAATGTTTGTTTTTCAATCTATGGAGCAGTTCATGTGCAATTGCATGTAGGTGTACAGTAAGCACGTTCGTGTGTGGGGGGGAGTGTAAGTGTGTGCCTGTGAGCTTAGGTACAGTGCCTTGCGAAAGTATTCGGCCCCCTTGAACTTTGCGACCTTTTGCCACATTTCAGGCTTCAAACATAAAGATATAAAACTGTATTTTTTTGTGAAGAATCAACAACAAGTGGGACACAATCATGAAGTGGAACGACATTTATTGGATATTTAAAACTTTTTTAACAAATCAAAAACTGAAAAATTGGACGTGCAAAATTATTCAGCCCCCTTAATACTTTGTAGCGCCACCTTTTGCTGCGATTACAGCTGTAAGTCGCTTGGGGTATGTCTCTATCAGTTTTGCACATCGAGAGACTGACATTTTTTCCCATTCCTCCTTGCAAAACTGCTCGAGCTCAGTGAGGTTGGATGGAGAGCATTTGTGAACAGCAATTTTCAGTTCTTTCCACAGATTCTCGATTGGATTCAGGTCTGGACTTTGACTTGGCCATTCTAACACCTGGATATGTTTATTTTTGAACCATTCCATTGTAGATTTTGCTTTATGTTTTGGATCATTGTCTTGTTGGAAGACAAATCTCCGTCCCAGTCTCAGGTCTTTTGCAGACTCCATCAGGTTTTCTTCCAGAATGGTCCTGTATTTGGCTCCATCCATCTTCCCATCAATTTTAACCATCTTCCCTGTCCCTGCTGAAGAAAAGCAGGCCCAAACCATGATGCTGCCACCACCATGTTTGACAGTGGGGATGGTGTGTTCAGGGTGATGAGCTGTGTTGCTTTTACGCCAAACATAACGTTTTGCATTGTTGCCAAAAAGTTCAATTTTGGTTTCATCTGACCAGAGCACCTTCTTCCACATGTTTGATGTGTCTCCCAGGTGGCTTGTGGCAAACTTTAAACAACACTTTTTATGGATATCTTTAAGAAATGGCTTTCTTCTTGCCACTCTTCCATAAAGGCCAGATTTGTGCAATATACGACTGATTGTTGTCCTATGGACAGAGTCTCCCACCTCAGCTGTAGATCTCTGCAGTTCATCCAGAGTGATCATGGGCCTCTTGGCTGCATCTCTGATCAGTCTTCTCCTTGTATGAGCTGAAAGTTTAGAGGGACGGCCAGGTCTTGGTAGATTTGCAGTGGTCTGATACTCATTCCATTTCAATATTATCGCTTGCACAGTGCTCCTTGGGATGTTTAAAGCTTGGGAAATCTTTTTGTATCCAAATCCGGCTTTAAACTTCTTCACAACAGTATCTCGGACCTGCCTGGTGTGTTCCTTGTTCTTCATGATGCTCTCTGCGCTTTTAACGGACCTCTGAGACTATCACAGTGCAGGTGCATTTATACGGAGACTTGATTACACACAGGTGGATTGTATTTATCATCATTAGTCATTTAGGTCAACATTGGATCATTCAGAGATCCTCACTGAACTTCTGGAGAGAGTTTGCTGCACTGAAAGTAAAGGGGCTGAATAATTTTGCACGCCCAATTTTTCAGTTTTTGATTTGTTAAAAAAGTTTGAAATATCCAATAAATGTCGTTCCACTTCATGATTGTGTCCCACTTATTGTTGATTCTTCACAAAAAAATACAGTTTTATATATTTATGTTTGAAGCCTGAAATGTGGCAAAAGGTTGCAAAGTTCAAGGGGGGCGAATACTTTCGCAAGGCACTGTATGTGTTTCTACACTGCGGTGTGTGTGTGTTTACAGGTGGCTGGTGGCACCTTAATATGGAAGTACGGGCTCATAGTAATGACTGGAATGGAATAAAGGGAATGGAATCAAACACATTCAATAAATGGTTTCCATGTGTTTGATACCATTCCCTTCACTCCATTCTAGCCATCATTATGAGCTGTCCTCCCTTCAGTAGCCTTCTGTGCATGTGTGTGTGTGTGTGTGTGTGTGTGTGTGTGTGTGTGTGTGTGTGTGTGTGTGTGTGTGTGTGTGTGTGTGTGTGTGTGTGTGTGTGTGTGTGGTGTGTGTGTGTGTGGGTGTGGTTAGGTTTCATTTAAAACACTGAGAAGTGGGGACATTTCAACGGTCCCCAAAAGGAAAAATTTAGTTTTTAGGCTTAGGGGCTAGGTTTAGGGTTGGGGTTAACGTTATGATTAGCATTAGGGTTAAGGTTAGGGTTAGGGGTTAGTTTTATGGTTAGGGTTTCGGGGTTAAGGTTAAGGTTAGGGTTAATGTTAGGGAAAATAGGATTTTGAATGGGAATCAATTGTTTGGTCCCCCACAAGGATTGTGTGTGTGCACCTGTAAATTATGAGTTTATTGAAAGGGCTATACAACACTGAGCTGACCTTAGGGACTATAATCTCAGCCACAGCTGCCGAGGCAGGAGCAGGAGCAGTGCGTCACAGGGAGACAGAATTAATAAATCCAAGATGGCGTAGCGGTCAGACGTCTTTGTCTTTGTCTTGTCTTGTCCTATGTGTATATATATTTTTCTTCGCGTTCTTTTTAATATTTTTCCTAAACCTCAACTTCAAAATACTCTCCTGCAATCTGCCTCACCCAATGTGGTGTGGATCTGTTTTTTTCCCTAAAGTATTTCTATCTACCACCGAACTGGAATACCTCAACCGAAGCTAGCTAGCTAACTAGCTAACAGCTATCAGTCAGCTAACCACTGCTAGCGGTCATCAGCTAACCTTTAGCTCAGAAAGCTCTCGCCAGTTCGTACAACGCGTTTCAAACCAGAGCGTACTGGACCTATTTTTCTCTCCATATCCCCAAATTCCTACCACAAACTCTGAACCCTTTCATCTGGATCGTCACAGCTAACCACAACCCTGGTTGACTACTCCTGGCTAACGTTCTATCACAGAGCTAGCACATGCTAGACCCATCTCCCAGCTCACCCCTGAGCTACAATATCCGGACCCCTTCTACTACCGGTATGGGAACCCCACCGATCCTCTACGACTGGAATACTGACATAATCTGCCCGAGGATTCCAACAGGCCCCTCAGGTGCGACGCCCACTGAAGGCCCATTCTGCTAACCCGCTAGGCCTGCTAGCATCCTAGAGCTACTTGGAATCACACTAATCCACGACTGGTCTATCTACGTCACTGCACGAAGAGGCAAAAACAGACTTACCCCCATCGCGACTTCCCCCATAGACTAACTTGCTAGCCCGGTCTGCTAACTGCTAGCTTGCCTGCCCTGGTCTGCTAACTGCTAGCTTGCCTGCCCCATTCTGCTAACTGCTAGCCCCTACTAACTGCTTGCTTGTTAACCCGGTCTGCTAAGTGCTAGATTGTTTAGCCCCGGCCTACTAACTGTTAGTGTATTAGCATCGGTCTGCTAACTGTCTAAAGTGCCGTGTCCCCAGTCAGCCTAACCACTCACTGGACCCATATGTTCACTTGGCAATGCATGCCTCTCTCTTGTATCAGAATGCCTCGTCCATTACTGTCCTGGTTAGTGTTTACTGTCTTATTTAACTCTAGAGCCTCTAGCCCTGCTCAATATGCCTTAACTAACCATGTTGTCCCACCTCCGACATGTGCGATGACATCACCTGGTTTAAACGTCTCTAGAGACTATATCTCTCTAATCATAACTTGATGCCTAGGTTTACCTCCAATGTACTCACATCCTACCTTACCTTTGTCTGTACACTATGCCTTGAATCTATGCTATCGTGCCCAGAAACCTGCTCCTTTTACTCTCTGTTCCAAACGTGCTAGAAGGCCAGTTCGTATAGCCCTTAGCCGTACCCTTATCCTACTTCTCCTCTGTTCTTCTGGTGACGTAGAGGTTAATCCAGGTCCTGCAGTGCCTAGCTCCACTCTCACTCCCCAGGTGTTCTCATTTGTTGACTTCTGTAACCTTAAAAGCGTTGGTTTCATGCATGTTAACATTAGAAGCCTACTCCCTAAGTGTGTTTTACTCACTGCTTTAGCACACTCTGCCAACCCAGATGTCTTAGCCGTGACTGAATCCTGGCTAAGAACTGCCAAAGAGGGCATGTTGCAATCTACTGCAAAGATAGCCTGCAGAGTTCTGTATTACTGTCCAAGTCTGTACCCAAACATTTCGAGCTTCTACCTCTAAAATTCACCTTTCCAGAAACAAGTCTATCAATGTTGCCGCTTGCTATAGACCTCCCTCTGCCCCCAGCTGTGCCCTCGATACCATATGTGAATTGATTGCCCCCATCTATCTTCTGAGCTCGTGCTACTAGGTGACCTAAACTGGGACATGCTTAACACCCCGGCCATCCTACAATCCAAGCTTGATGCCCTTAATCTCACACAAATGATCAATGAACCTACCAGGTACAACTCCAAATCCGTAAGCACGGGCACCCTCACCCTCCAAATACACCTCTGCTGTTTTCAATCAAGATCTCAGCGATCACTGCCTCATTTTTTCACCCCCTTTATTTAACTAGGCAAGTCAGTTAAGAACAAATTCTTATTTTCAATGACGGCCTAGGAACAGTGGGTTAACTGCCTGTTCAGGGGCAGAACAACAGATTTGTACCTTGTCAGCTCGGGGTTTGAACTTGCAAACTTCCGGCTACTAGTCCAACGCTCTAGGCTACCCTGCCGCCCCATTGCGGGCATCATAATGGGTCTGCGACCAAACGACCACCCTCATCACTGTCAAACGCTCCCTAAAATTCTTCAGCAAGCAGGCCTTTCTAATTGACCTGGCCAGGGTATCCTGGAATGACATTGACCTCATCCCGTCAGTAGATGATGCCTGGCTATTCTTTAAAAGTGCCTTCCTCGCCATCTTGAATAAGCATGCCCCATTCAAAAAATGTAGAACTAGGAATAGATTTAGTCCGTTAGGCATGCTTTCCACTTAGCTACCCCTACACCGGTCAACAGCCCTCCACAATCCACAGCAACTTGCACAAGCCTCCCTTGTCTCCTTCACCAAAAACCAGATAGCCGATGTTCTGAAAGAGTTACAAAATATGGACCCTTCACCCGGGCTCGACAATCTGACCCTCTCTTTCTAAAATGATCCGCCGAAATTGTTGCAACCCCTATTATTAGCCTGTTCAACCTCTCTTTCGTATTGTATGGGATTCCCAAAGATTGAAAGCTGCCGCAGTCATCCCCCTCTTCAAAGGGGGTGACACTCTAGACCCAAACTGCTACAGACCTATATATATCCTACCCTGTCTTTCTAAGGTCTTCGAAAGCCAAGTTAACAAACAGATTACCAACCATTTTGAATCCTACTGTACCTTCTCCGCTATGCAATCTGGTTTCAGAGCTGGTCATGGGTGCACCTCAGCCACGCTCAAGGTCCTAAACGACATCATAACCGCCATTGATAAGAGATGTTACTGTGCAGCCATATTCAACGGCCTGGCCAAGGCTTTCGACTTTGTCAATCACCACATTTTTATTGGCAGACTCGAGAGCCTCGGTTTCTTAAATTATTGCCTTGCCTGGTTTACCAACTACTTCTCTGATAGAGTTCAGTGTGCCAAATCGGAGGGCCTGTTGTCTGACCTCTGGCAGTCTCTATGGGGGTGCCACAGGTTTCAATCCATCAATGATGTTGCTCTTGCTGCTGGTGATTCTCTGATCCACCTCTACGCAGACGACACCATTCTGTATACTTCTGGCCCTCTTTGGACACTGTGTTAACTAACCCCAGGCGAGCTTCAATGCCATACAACTCTCCTTCCGTGGCCTCCAACTGCTCTTAAACACAAGTAAAACTAAATTCATGCTATTCAACCGATCACTGCCCGCACCTGCTCGCCTGTCCAGCATCACTACTCTGGATGGCTCTGACTTAGAATACGTGGACAACGACAAATACCTAGGTGTCTGGTTAGACTGTAAACTCTCCTTCCAGACTCACATTAAACATCTCCAATCCAAAATTAAATCTAGAATTGGCTTTCTATATTGCAACAAAGCCTCCTTCACTCATCCTGCCAAACATACCCTCGTTAAACTGACCATCCTACCGATCCTCGCCTTAGGTGATGTCACTCTACTCAACAAACTGGATGCAGTCTATCACAGTGCCATCCGTTTTGTGACTAAAGCCCCATACACTACCCACCATTGCGACCTGTACGCTCTCGTTGGTGTGCCCTCACTTCATACTCGTCGCCAAACCCACTGGCTACAGGTTATCTACAAGTCTCAGCTAGGTAAAGCCCCGCCTTTTCTCAGCTCACTGGTTATCATAGCAGCCCCCACTCGAAAGCACGCGCTCCAGCAGGTATATCCCACTGGTCACCCCCAAAGCCAATTCCTCCTTTGGTCGTCTTTCCTTCCAGTTCTCTGCTGCCAATGACTGGAACGAACTGCAAAAATCTCTGAAGCTGGAGACTCATATCTCCCTCACTAGCTTTAAGCACCAGCTGTCAAAGCAGCCTACAGATCACTTCACCTGTACAGGTACATAGCCCATCTGTAAACAGCCCACCTGTCTACCTACCTCATCCCCATAGAGTATTTATTTATTTATCTTGCTCCTTTACACCCCAGTATCTCTACTTGCACATTCATCTTCTGCACATCTACCATTCCAGTGTTTAATTGCTATATTGTAATACTACGCCACCATGGCCTATTTATTGCCTTAACTCCCTTATCTTACCTCAATTGCACTCACTGTATACTTTTTGTTTTCTTTTGTTCTACTGTATTATTGACTATGTTTTGTTTATTCCACGTGTAGCTCTGTGTTGTTGTATGTGTCGAATTGCTATGCTTTATCTTGGCCAGGTCGCAGTTGCCAATGAGAACTTGTTCTCAACCAGCCTACCTGGTTAGCCTACCTAAATAAAGGTGAAATAAAAAATAAAAATGTGACACCACACCGGGGGGGAACTAGGGAGAGAGTGGAGACCAGGGACAACTGTAATGACACCTACTGTTGGTTCTTCTCATGTCAATGACATGTCAATCATCCTCTGCATTCTCTTATCATCTGTGTTACTGACAGTGGAATTCATGATTAGAGCCAGGAGTTAATCCTGGTCACGTCCTGACCCTGTGCCCAGAGTTTTTCTTGGCCAGGTCCCGAGGTCGGAAAAAAACTCCTGGCTCTACTCATGGTATGGCCAAATATGTGATAGGATACCTCCGTCAAAAGGATACCTCCATCAAAATAATACCTCTGTCAAAATAATACCTCTGTCAGAAATACTGTTCCTGTTCTGTTTCTCAAAGTCCTTCATGTTACCTGGCTGTATCAGGGCTGTGATATAACACTGCGTGCAAGACTGGGTGCATGCCGAGTCCTGTCAGTACTCTGCTGTATGTAGGACAGCATGAGGGCTGATAGTCTCAGCACTGTCCTTCAGATGGCATTCTCTCTCTCTCTCTCTCTCTCTCTCTCTCTCTCTCTCTCTCTCTCTCTCTCTCTCTCTCTCTCTCTCTCTCTCTCTCTCTCTCTCTCTCTCTCTCTCTCTCTCTCTCTCTCTCTCTCTCTCTCTCTCTCTCTCTCTCTCTCTCTCTCTCTCTCTCTCTGTGTGTGTGTGTGTGTGTGTGTGTGTGTGTGTGTGTGTGTGTGTGTGTGTGTGTGATGTTCGGAGCATGAAGTACCAAACAGATACAGTGGTAGGGACATAGCCTGAGGGGACAGAATGTCCTATGGTGTAGAGTATGGGTGTTAGACATTCTGACACAGTTATGTAATGTAAACAACAGCCTGACTATACCAAACAGTCATTATGTAGAAATGTACCACTTACAGACAATGAGTTGAAACACTTGTAATTCCTGTATTGCTTTTTCAAATGATCGCAAAGAAAACACTAATACATTCTTTGTGATAAACTCATTCACTGTCTCTCTCTGTGTCTCTCTTTGTCTCGTTCTCCCTCCCCTCCATTGCCTCTCGCCATCCCTACCTATTTTCTCTCTGATGCACTCACCCACCCCACCCTCTCTAGTGTCAGGTTGAGAGTGTGGGATGATGGAGTGGACTGTCTGTGCCCTCTCCATGCCCACTGGCACTGCTGTTTCTTGAGATGGTAACACCATTTACACTCATATTATGAACACTCCAAAATATTACAAATATCATGATCTAGTATATTTTGAGAAAATCACATTTGGATGAAACTCACTATGGTGAGGAAAAAAGCTATTTTGTCATAGCAGCATCAAAGCTTTAAGTCTAAGATTGAAGGAGTCAGTATGATTGAGCTGCAATATGTGACCCCTCCTCACCTCCTCCACTGCTCATCCACACAGATCTAAATGATATTGACAGTGGAATACATTTTCTGCATGAAATCTTGTCACCCCCCTCACCTCTCCTACCCAGTGAAGTGCTAAATAATTACATTAATATCCAGAGCCTAATTTGACTGAGAGCAATAATCTAGTCACACAACGTAATTTATTTTTCCTTGATTTCAATGTCAGTTTTGGTAAATCAAATTGAACGATAGGTTGTGACCAATGGTCCCGTAAGCACAGCTTCCATTGTACAAATTCAGAAAGGTTGTATTCTCTTAAGAGTGATTTTTTCTGTGGTTGACGGAAGTGTCCCAAAAATTGGCTGTTTATTTTTAATGGAACGCTAATCAAGTTCACTGCGTTTCCAAGTCCTACTGTGTCCTTTCTTCACAGTCTAGTGGATGCTGACCACTACAGACGGAGGCAAGTTTCTGAATGTTTGGTATCGTTGTTGTCTGCTTGGTGTCAGTGGGTGAGTAATGGAGTATGTGCCTCTGTGGTGTTCACTAATTGCTGGTATGTAAGTAAAGTTGAGTCTGACTGGTATTTCCAGTGCGAGAGCAGGGAGTTTCTGCCCCCTGGTATTTCAATCACTTTGTGTCTGACTTCTTTGACAGTGTGACTTCTTCTCTTTGTTATCTCTGGGAGGATAATGAGGCGTTACATCACCTCTGGAGGAGAGAAGCGCCTCTATCTCGCTCTCTCTCTCTCTCTTTGTCAATCTACTGAAAACCTACCGCTTCAATTAAAACTAGACAATGCTAGACTAATCTTGCAATTGCCTGATTGATCCAAGTGTAACCCAGACAAAATGTTGTTTAATGATTCAGGAAACCTAGACATTCAAGTGGATGAAGAAGCATTACTCCATTGTGTTATTGTTGTCCATTAGCGCACTATGCAATGCCATCTCAACAGATTTGTAGTGTAGTGAGAAACATGAGGTTTGGCATGGACAAAGGTAGTTTTCTGCAGGGTGAAGGCAACCTCGGCTAAGTACCATTCAAGCTTCCTCTGGCCGAAAAGCCTTTTAATCCCGACACGGACAAACAGCGTGCTGATGACAGAGCGAGGGGTAACACTGAAGGATGAATGATGATAATGATGAAAACAGAGAGCCTGACTGCCCCTTTCCCATGTGTAGACACACACACACACACAAATGCATGCACATACGCAGGCTCGTATACTCAAACCTGAACCTAACACGCGCAAACACACAGACGAATGCGCACACAAACACACATACACACTCACACACACACTCAGCGAAAAAACACATTATATAAACAGACATCATTGTGTGTACAGGAAGCTAACATTCCCTGTTCTGAGGGAGTCACATTTCTCACCCTCTTTGACACAAGCTCTCCCACCTCCAAATGTATTACATCTTACCATCATCATTGCCCCTGACCCCAAAGCTCAAGGCAGTTTTACCCAAACTTCCCTCCCTCCCGCTCCCTCAATTCCATCCCTCTCTCTCTTCTTTCGCCTCCTTTGGCAGCTGTGTCAACACACACATGGCCCTGGCCTTAAACAAACCCTGACCAGCGCTATTGTACATTCTCCCCTTGTAGAACTAGCTACAGGAAGTCAGGACAGACAACTCTAGAAACGGCGAGAGTCAGCCCACAGAATAACATACATTTCACAAAATGTCTTTTACTTGGTTTATTTTTAGGGAATTTGCTAATGGTTAAAGGAAAAAGGAGCTTATGGGGCCGATTGATATTTGTGTTCATTCTCCATTTTCCATTTTCTTTTTAACTTGTTCTTAAATCATTTTTGGATACACTCATTTCCCTTTCGTCTTTATTGCTAACATAAATTGCGAGTGCAGGCTTTTTCTCCAAGATCAGGCCTCTCTGGTCAAGGAGTTTAGGTGGATATTATCCTAACTGCTGGACATTATTTATCTTTAATTTGGACATTCTCTCGTTTCCCCTTTAGTATGTTTTTTTCCACCCCGCCCGTTGTTTTGTGTCAAAACAAACTACCGTGCCCTAACCCAGTAGTTCTCAACCAGGGGTACTAGGACCTCTGGGGGTACTTGGCCTATCCACAGGGGGTACTTGAGAAGACTCATGAGTCCATAGGGTTGCTGGTCAAATGCACATGAGGGGGTACTTCAGGGCTACTCCGGGCAGAGCAAAATTTATTTGGTGGTACAGTAACCAGAAAAAATTGGGAACTATTGCTCTAACCTATATTCCCTCATCTATTTTCATATGCTCTACTTGGAGAGTTTGTGTGTGTGTGTGTGTGTGTGTGTGTGTGTGTGTGTGTGTGTGTGTGTGTGTGTGTGTGTGTGTGTGTGTGTGTGTGTGTGTGTGTGTGTGTGTGTGTGTGTGTGTGTGTGTGTGTGTGTGTGTGTGTGTGTGTGTGTGTGTGTGTGTGTGTGTGTGTGTGTGTCTTTCCACTCCACAGTGATTCTCTGCCTGATTTTCAGTAGAGCAGCGATGCACAAAGCCTGGCTAGTTATTTCCTCTCCTGGTCATGGGGTGTTAGGCTATTTTATTTCACAAGGCATGTCTGTCGGGGTGGTATGACGTCAGTGGCTTGGAGGGTCACTGGGAGCTGAGGTAGGTCTGTGCGTCTGTGGACCCATTACGGCTCCCCCTGTCCTGTCCTGAGACTACGTAGTGTAAGTGAGTCACATCTGCCATACCCTTTATGGGGCCGGTGCCACGGTGGATATGAGACCAGAGAGCCAGGTGATGATAGCCGCCTGCTGCCCCCTGACACTCCACAATATTAACGGTAGCTGCGGCCACTGCCAGCTCTCTGTTTCCACCACTCGGCCTGATGGCATGTAAAGGTTCTGGAGTTAGCGAGCTCCTCCTGGAACCGCCGCAGGCTTGGCTCAAGGCCCTGCCGGGATCATAGCGTCACACAGCCCGGTGAGTAATGGGCCTGGCTGGGTCTAGGGACACACACGCACAGATGCACGTAGACAGCACTTATGCACGCATGCATGCACTGAGGCACACTCTCTCTCTCTCTCTCTCTCTCTCTCTCTCACACACACACCCACACACACACCCACACGTACGCACACGAGTACAGACACACAGGGCAGGGCTCTGTGTGTCCCTCTTGTCTGTCCGTCTCTGCCCTGCAATTCAGCAGTAAGAGAGAATGAGAAAACACTGGGGTAGAGATATACTACTGTCAATGGCGATACAGGGGGATGCTGCAGGCAGGCCAGGACAGAGGCCACAACAGTTCTAGAATACGACTTGATCTCAGGATAAATTACATAATGTAGCTACCAAAGACAGCCTGTGACCCATCTAAATAGCCTGCAGCAGAGAACTGACTGAGAATTACATCACACATGAGTCATGGCGGCGAGAGGGCACCGGGAGCAGACATGATGTACAATCTATCTACAGTGCCTTCAGAAAGTATTCACACCCCGTGACTTTTTCCAAATGTTGCTATATTACAGCCTGAATTTAAAATGTATTAAATTAGGATTTATTTTTGTGACCAGCTTACACACAATACCCCAATAACGTCAAAGTGGAATTATTTTTTCAAAATGTTTACTAACTAATTAAAAATGAAATGCTGAAATGTCTTGAGTCAATAAGTATTTAACCCCTTTGTGATGGCAAGCCTAAATAAGTTCAGGAGTACAAATGTGCTTAACAAGTCACTTAATAAGTTGCATTATCGGTAAGGTCCCTTAGCCAAACAGTGCACAGATTCAACCACAAAGACAAGGGAGATTTTCCAATTCCTTCGCAAATAAGGTCACCGATTGGTAGCTGGGTAAAAAAAAAGCAGACATTGAATATCCCTTTGAGCATGGAGAAGTTATTAATTACACTTTCGATGGTGTATCAATACACCCAGTCACTACAAATATACAGGCATCCTTCCTAACTCAGGTGCAGGAGAGGAAGGAAACTGCTCAGGGATTTCACCATGAGACCAATGGTGACTTTAAAACAGTTACAGAGTTTAAAGGCAGTGATAGGAGAAAACTCGGGATGGATCAACAACATTGTAGTTACTCCACAATACTAACCTAAATGACAGAGTGAAAGAAGGAAGCCTGCTAAATAAAAATATTCCAAAACATGCATCCTGTTTACAACAAGGCAATAATGTAATACTGAAAAAAATGAGGCAAAGCAATTAACTTTTTGTCCTGAATACAAAGTGTTATGTTTGAGGCAACTCCAATAAAACACATTGCTGAGCACCACTCTCCATATTTTCGAGCATAGTGGTGGCTGCAGCGTGTTATGGGTATGCTTCTAATCGTAAAGGACAGGAAAGTTTTTCAGTAAAAAAATTTATGGAATGGAACTAAGCACAGGCAAAATCATAAAGGAAAACCTGCTTCAGTCTACTTTCCACAAGACACTGGGAGATGATTCACCTTTCAGCAGGACAATTACCTTAAATACAAGGCCAAATCTACACTGGAGTTGCTTACCAAGAAGACAGTGAATGTTCTTGAGTGGCTGAGTTACAATTTTGACTTAAATCTACTTGAAAATCTATGGCAATACCTGAAAATGGTTGTCAAGCCATGATCAACAACCAATTTGATAGAGCTTGAAGAATTTTGAAAATAATAATGGGCAAAAATTGTACAATCCAGGTGTGGAAAGCTCTTAGAGACTTAACCAGAACAATTCACAGCTGTAATCACTGCCAAAGGTGCTTTTACAAATTAATGAATACTTATGTAAATTAGATATGAGATATTTCTGTGTTTTCAATCAACTTGAAAACATTTCTAAAAACATGTTTTCACTTTGTTGTTATGGGGTATTGTGCGTAGATGAGTGAGAAAAACATATATTTATTCAATTTTGAATTCAGGCTGTAACACAACCAAATGTTGAATAAGTAAAGGGGTATGAATAATTTCTGGAGGCACTGTACATGCAATAAGGACTCAGCTGGACTTTGAAAGAGTAAAGATAAACATTTTCTCTTCAGGTTACTTCCTGGCCCCGGTTCTAAGTTTGGTCCTGGCAAGAACCAAGCACATCTCACCCAGCCCAACATGTGGCTGGGGGCCATTTCCTGAAGTCTTTAACCTTTCTGTCTCTCTGCCGGAGATGAAGATCTGTGAGGCCCGGCTGCTGACACATCAAAACACAGAGAGAGAGAGAGAGACAGAGACAGGGCAAAAGAAAAGAACTGCATGGCTGACAATGCTCTTGAGCAGTGATTGTTGAATAAAATCCTGGTGAATGCTGAACTAGGGTACTGCTCCCTGGTCGCCCAGCACAGGAAGCTACCCTTTTGTGTTGAGCTTTTTAACAAAGAAACTAAATGCTGACCACACACCACAGACCCCGGCACACAGAGCAGGCACTTTTATTGGTGACCTTCAGATTGGTTGGTTGGCTCTCTGATACTAAAGTTTAGTTTAAAAAAAAAAACCTCTCTTATCTTCCATTTTAAGGGATCTTTGAAAATGGCCTCTCCTCCTTGTGTGTTGACTCTGTTTGCTTTGTCCAGGGGTTCTCAACAGAAGTAATCTTTTCAGCTTCGCAGAGCGATAAACCATGACTGGGCAAAGAGAGAGAGGACTCAGAACTACTTGCAGATGTCAACAAAACTGCACCTCCCATGTCTATATACCACTGTTGTTTTTCTCTATGGGGTTGCTTCCTCTTATTTCTTTGAAAGGTCCAATGCAGCTGTTTTAATCTCAATGTCAAATCATTTCTGGGTATAAATTAAGTACCTCACTGTGATTGTTTTCAATTACAATGGTCAAAAAGAAACAAAAATAGCTTCTTAGCAAAGAGCAATTTCTCAAGCAAGAATTTTGCTAGGACTGTCTGGGAGTGGTCGGATGGGGAGGGGAAAACTGACAATTAGCTGTTACCTTTTCAAAGAGCTCTTACACTATCATCATTTTCACAATTATTCCAACATGATTTTGTGGATATATATATAAAACACTGGAAATTCTAGTTTTTGACTGCACTGGGCCTTCAACAGCTACACCATTAATGTATCATGAATCAATGTGTTTTTCTCATGCAATCAGAGTAAACTCAGTCTGAAAATATGATTTACATTATATTAGGTTGTTCCATTACTACCATGTTCCAAATATTACCATTCATCACCGAAATCAATATCCCACTGATGTGAAGCTTACATAAATATTGTTTTATACTGTGATCATTTGTGTCGGACAGCACTATCCATGTGTTCAAACTATACTTTGACTGCCACAAAACCTCTCGTCTGTATGGTTTTGTCATTACATGCCCCATTGACTGAGCTTTCTGACCACAGCCCTCTAGTAGCGGTGTGTGGGTAAAATCAATGGGGAAGGCTAGCCAGTAAAAAAAACATATTACAACCGGTGTTGTGATAATTGCGTTGTTTTCTCTATAACCCGTTTGTTCATTTGCCACCATGACATATACAGTGCCTTCAGAGAGTATACATACCCCTTGACTTATTCCAAATTTTGTTGTGTTACTGCCTGAATTCAAAAAGGGATTAAATAGATGTTTTTTCTCACCCATCTTTACACAATTCCCAATAAAGACAATGTGACAAAATTAATTACAGAAATACAGTATTTAATCTACATAAATATTCACACCCCTGAGTCAATACATGTTAGAATCACATTGGTCAGCCATTCAGATCAAATAAAACTTTATTTGACACATGCGCCGAGTACAACAAGTGTAGACAGTGAAATGCTTACTTTACAAGCCCTTAATCAACAGTGCAGTTCAAGAAGAGTTAAGAAAATATTTACCAAATAAACTAAAGTAAAAATAATAAAAAAGTAAGACAATAAAACAGCAATAACGATGTCAGGATGAAACAGAGGTCACCAAGCGCAACATAGCTTCAGCATGTAAATCAGCTAGAAAGATGTGTCGGCATCGAGTAATTGTCTCTGGCCCCTCCCAGTTAGGGGGAGTGATGAGCTCTACAGCAGAGTCTCACAACTCAATCGCTGGTTGAAAACTGTTTTCTGCCCCTTTCTGGGACTCACCCACAAACAGGACCAAGCCTGGCCTGTTGAGGAATGACGGACTCCATCCTAGCTGGAGGGGTGCTCTCATCTTATCTACAAACACAGACAGGGCTCTAACTCCCCTAGCTCCACAATGAAATAAGGTGCAGGCCAGGCAGCAGGCTGTTAGCCAGCCTGCCAGCTTAGTGGAGTCTGCCACTAGCACAGTCAGTATAGTCAGCTCAGCTATCCCCATTGAGACTGTGTCTGTGCCTCGACCTAGGTTGGGCAAAACTAAACATGGCGGTGTTCGCTTTAGGAATCTCACTGGAATAAAGACCTCCTCAATTCCTGCCATTATTGAAAGAGATTGTGATACCTCACATCTCAAAATAGGGCTACTTAATGTTAGATCCCTCACTTCCAAGGCAGTTCTAGTTGATAAACTACCCATCCTAATCTTGATTTGATTTGCCTGACTGAAACATGGCTTGAGCCTGGTGAATTTACTGTGTTAAATGAGGCCTCACCTCCTGGTTACACTAGTGACCATATCCCCTGCTCATCCCGCAAAGGCTGGTGCTAACATTTACAATAGCAAATTTCAATTTACAAAAAATCCCAGACGTTTTCGTCTTTTGAGCTTCTAGTCATGAAATCTATGCAGCCTCACTTTTTAGAGCTACTGTTTACAGGCCTCCTGGACCATATACAGCATTCCTCCACTGAGTTCGCTGAATTCCTATCGGACCTTGTAGTCATAGCAGATAATATTCTAATTTTTGGTGACTTCACATGAAAAGTCCACAGACCCACACCAAAAGGCTTTCGGAGCCATCTTCGACTCAGTGGGGTTTGTCCAACATGTTTCCGGACCTACTCACTGCCACAGTCGTACTCTGGACCGAATTTTGTCCCATGGAATAAATATTGTGGATCTTAATGTTTTCCCTCATAATCCTGGACTATCGGACCACCATTTTATTACGTTTGCAATCGCAACAAATAATCTGCTCAAACCCCAAACAAGGATCATCAAAAGTCGTGCTATAAATTCTCAGACAACCCAAAGATTCCATGATGCCCTTCCAGACTCCCTCTGCCTACCCAAGGACGGCAGAGGACAAAAATCAGTTAACCACCTAACTGAGGAACCCAATTTAATCTTGCACAATACCCTAGATGCAGTCGCACCCCTAAAAAAGTAAAAACATTTGTCATAAGAAACTAGCTCCCTGGTAAACAGAAAATACCCGAGCTCTGAAGCAAGCTTCCAGAAAATTGGAACGGAAATGGCACCACACCAAACTGGAAGTCTTCCGACAAGCAGTATCAAAGAGCCCTCACTGCTGCTCGATCATCCTATTTTTCCAACTTAATTGAGGAAAATAAGAACAATCCAAAATTCCTTTTTGATACTGTCGCAAAGCTAACTAAAAAGCTAAATCACTTCAGCAGTAATAAATTCATGAACTTCTTTGAGGAAAGATCATGATCATTAAAAAGCAAATTATGGACTCCTCTTTAAATCTGCATATTCCTCCAAAGCTCAGTTGTCCTGAGTCTGCACAGCTCTGCCAGGACCTAGGATCAAGGGAGACACTCAAGTGTTTTAGTACTATATCTCTTGACACAATGATGAAAATAATAATGGCCTCTAAACCTTCAAGCTGCATAATGGACCCTATTCCTACTAAACTACTGAAAGAGCTGCTTCCTCCTATGTTGAACATAATAAACGGCTCTCTATCCACCGGATGTGTACCAAACTCACTAAAAGTGGCAGTAATAAAGCCTCTATTGAAAATGCCAAACCTTGACTCAGAAAATATAAAAAACCATCATCCTATATCGAATCTCCCATTCCTCTCAAAAAAAAATAAAAAGCTGTTGCGCATCAACTTACTGCCTTCCTGAAAACAAACAATGTAAACAAAATGTTTTAGTCTGGTTTTAAACCCCATCATAGCACTGAGACTGCACTTGTGAAGGTGGTAAGTGACCTTTTAATGGCGTCAGACTGAGGCTCTGCATCTGTCCTCGTGCTCCTAGACCTTAGTGCTGCTTTTGATACCATCGATCACGACATTCTTTTGGAGAGATTGGAAACCCAAATTGGTCTACACGGACAAGTTCTGGCCTGGTTTAGATCTTATCTGTCGGAAAGATATCAGTTTGTCTCTGTGGATGGTTTGTCCTCTGACAAATCAACTGTACATTTCGGTGTTCCTCAAGGTTCCGCGTTAGGACCACTATTGTCGACCACTATTTTACCTCTTGGGGATGTAATATGAAAACGTAATGTTAACTTGCCCTGCTATGCGGATGACACACAGCTGTACATTTCAATGAAACATGGTGAAGCCTCAAAATTGCCCTCACTGGAAGCCTGTGTTTCAGACATAAGGAAGTGGATGGCTGCAAACTTTCTACTTTTAAACTTGGACAAAACAGAGATGCTTGTTCAGGGTCCCAAGAAACAAAGAGATCTTCTGTTGAACCTGATAAGTAATCTTGATGGTTTTATAGTCATCTCAAATAAAACTGTGAAAGACTTCAGCGTTATTCAGGACCCTGATCTCTCTTTTGACGAACGTATCAAGACTGTTTCAAGGACAGCTTTTGTCCATTTACATAACATTGCGAAAAACCGGAAATGTTCTGTCCAAAAATTAATCCATGCTTTTGTCACTTCTAGGTTAGACTACTGCAATGCTCTACTTTCCGGCTACCCGGCTAAAGCACTAAATAAACTTCAGTTAGTGCTAAATACGTCTGCTAGAATCCTGACTAGAACCAAACAATTTGATCATATTACTCCAGTGCTAGCCTCCCTACACTGGCTTCCTGTTAAGGCAAGGGCTGATTTCAAGGTTTTACTGCTAACCTACAAAGCATTACATGGGCTTGCTCCTAGCTATCTTTCCGATTCGGTCCTGCCGTACATACCTACACGTACGCTACGATCACAAGACGCAGGACTCCTAATTGTCCCTAGAATTTCTAAGCAAATAGCTGGAGGCAGGGCTTTCTCCTATAGAGCTCCTTTTTTATGGAATGGTCTGCCTACCCATGTGAGAGACACAGACTCGGTCTCAACTTTTAAGTCTGTATTGAAGACTCATCTCTTCAGTAGGTCCTATGATTGTAGTCTGGCCCAGGAGTGTGAAGGTGAACGGAAAGGCACTGGAGCAACGAACCGCCCTTGCTGTCTCTGCCTGGCCGGTTCCCCTTTCTCCACTGGGATTCCTCTGCCTCTAACCCTATTACAGGGGCTGAGTCACTGGCTTACTGGTGCTCTTCCATGCCGTCCCTAGGAGGGGTGCGTCACTTGAGTGGGTTGAGTCACTGACGTGATCTTCCTGTCTGGTTTGGCGCCCCCCCCCCTTGGATTGTGCCGTGGTGGAGATCTTTGTGGGCTATAATTGGCCTTGTCTCAGGATGGTAAGTTGGTGGTTGAAGATATCCCTCTAGTGGTGTGGGGGCTGTGCTTTGGCAAAGTGGGTGGGGTTATATCCTTCCTGTTTGGCCCTGTATGGGGGTGTCATCGGATGGGGCCACAGTGTCTCCTGATCCCTCCTGTCACAACTTCCAATATTTATGTTGCAGTAGTTTATGTGTCGGGGGGTTAGGGTTAGTCTGTTATATCTGGAGTATTTCTCCTGTCTTATCCGGTGTCCTGTGTGAATTTAAGTATGCTCTCTTTAATTATCTCTTTCTCTCTCTCTTGGAGGACCTGAGCCCTATGACCATGCCTCAGCACTACCTGGCATGATGACTTCTTGCTGTCCCCAGTCCACCTGGCCGTACTGCTGCTCCAGTTTCAACTGTTCTGCCTGTGGCTATGGAAGCCTGAGCTGTTCACCGGACATGCTACCTGTCCCAGACATGCTGTTTTCAACTCTTTAGAGACAACAGGAGCGGTAGAGATATTCTCAATGATCAGCTATGAAAAGCCAACTGACATTTACTCCTGAGGTGCTAACTTGCTGCACCCTCGACAACTACTGTGATTATTATAATTTGACCATGCTGGTCATTTATGAACATTTGAACATCTTGGCCATGTTCTGTTATAATCTCCACCCGGCTCATCCAGAAGAGGACTGGCCACCCCTCATAGCCTGGTTCCTCTCTAGGTTTCTTCCTAGGTTTTGCCCTTTCTAGGGAGCTTTTCCTAGCCACCGTGCTTCTACACCTGCATTGCTTGCTGTTTGGGGTTTTAGGCTGGGTTTCTGTACAGCACTTTGAGATACCAGCTGATGTAAGAAGAGCTATATAAATACATTAGATTTTATTTGGGTACTGGTACTGAGTCCGTGTGTGGAGGTACAGGTTAGCGGTCATTTGTACATGTAGGTAGGGGTGAAGTGAGTATGCATAGATAATAAACAGCGAGTTGCAGCAGTGTACAAAACAAATGGATGGGGGAGTGTCGATGTAAATAGTCCGGTGGCCATTTCATTAATTGTTCAGCAGTCTTATGGCTTGGGGGTAGAAGCTGTTAAGGAGCCTTTTGGCCCTATTGCTATGCGGTAGCAGAGAAAATTGCAGTCGGTATGGATGGCTACTACGATTTTCTCTGTTTCCTATTTCTATCATGTTCAATATTAGCCACTATGAGTATCAACCTTCAGTAGGCCTAATAACAACACATATTCAACTGCCAATTTACTGTTAGTTACCTTCAGTTTGTATAGCCTACATTATCATTCAATTTAATTCCATTGTTTAGTTCACCTTCATTTACTTCCTCTGTAAACGCCGCCACGGTCGTGTTGTTGTTGCTGAGGATCATTATAAACAGTTGACACTATGAAAAATACATGAATTAAATTGTTATGGAGCAGAGAGCAGACCAAGTCGTAACAGTTTAAACACAACTCATGGCGCAACACTTAGCTGTGTCATCACACAGTTCCATAGTTAGTTCAGGCAATAGAGAATGGTAATAGCCAACCTTTGCACGCTGTTCTACCTATTTTAATTCTATGTACACTAATCTTCCAATATTGCTATGGGTTAAAGAACTGAATGTGGCAATATTCTGAATTAATCAAACCAGTGTATTTCTTATTCATCAATATATTTAGTGCGTGAAGGCTCTCCAAACCATTTTTTTAATGATTCATACATATCTTCCTAATCCTAAAATGTGCCTAAATAATCAACAAGATCAGAGTATTTTTGTAATTTACCAGGTAGTGTTGAAACAGAGACTAATATACATATACGTATACATATACTTTCATTGATTCCTATTTTCTGAACCTATTCTCTCAAAGTACTCTACTCTGTTGACAAAATTTGAATTAAATTGTAGAATGTATTTAAAGGGATGGCTTAAGATAAATGTAAAACTGATAAATGATCAACTGAAAACCCTATTGAATGAATACTCTGCCGGCCAGCAAGTGGAAGTGTTTTCAGCGGTTGAATTACATTTATCAGTGAGCGCAAGGGAACCAAGCCTGCAAAGCCCATTATGCACCTTCATAAGGTAAGTCTAAATACCAACTACTGAGAAGTGTGTAGGAAAGGCGTGCATAGGAAAGGAGACATTTTAAAAGAGCTTTTCACACCTGGATTGTACAATATTTGCACATTATTCTTTGTAAAATTATTT
Organism: Oncorhynchus keta; assembly: GCF_023373465.1. Taxonomy (NCBI): domain Eukaryota; kingdom Metazoa; phylum Chordata; class Actinopteri; order Salmoniformes; family Salmonidae; genus Oncorhynchus; species Oncorhynchus keta. Next base: position 58,971,784 of record NC_068421.1, on the reverse strand, counting down.
GAGCTCTGTCAAGTTGGTTGTTGATCATTGATAGACAGCCATTTTCAAGTCTTACCAAAGATTCTCAAGCTGGTTTATGTCAAAACCGTGGGGGGGGGACACACACACACACACACTGTCATTACGCACATCTGGTCCCTATTCCCATTTGATTAGTAATTGTATAAGTGTGCCTTTTGTTCACCATTGTCCTGTTGATTATTGTTCCCATGTCCGTTGGTTTGTGTGAGTACTTGTGTTGTTTTTGGCTTTTGTGCCACATATATTGTGCAGATGATTACGGGTCTCGTCCCGTGTGATAATCATTGTGCGATTGTGTATTTATTCGAGGAACTCCTGGCTCTTTTGTTTGGGTTTCTACCCTGTGTTTTGTATACGTGTTTGTTTGGTCTTCGTCCCCGTGCCTTTACACGACACAATGTCATTTGGGAAATAAAAACCCCTATTACGCATTCCTTCGCCTGGGTCACGATCCCTTCATACCAACGTGACACAATTCAATATTACTTTTCTAAAACAGTTAATAGCCAAAAGTTAAAGCTATCTTACAAACTAATGTAACAGTATTTATTCAACCTTAAAAAGAGTAACACTTCCATGGCCACATGAGGTTACTGTAAGTATAAATGTCCTCTTATATAATCATAGACAGCGTGCATGTTCAACATAGCATGCAGAGGTCACAGATCTGTGGAAATCCTCACAATTGCTATAATAATCTGCACAGAATCTCAAATAGCATTGATCACTTTCATTGTGTACTTTTAATGTAATATCAACTACAATCCAGGTCATTTGGTTGTGCTATTAGATGAAGCACAGTAATAACACATTCATTTGTTGTATAAATACAACATATCTGGCATTGTATTCCCATTTGAACTTTGTTGTGATTTTAAATGCATTCCCGTACCTTTCTGATTCAGATGTTGGATGAAATGTGGAAAACACATTTAGGTTGATTCAGCTGTGCAACGGACTGTGTTCCCTTTCCTTTTGTGAATGTATTATGTAAACAATACAAAACATCCACATGCATACAGACGCACCACATACATCCACAACATCACTGCTGCCCAGACCCACCTGCTCACACCCACATCTCCAGTGTCCGCATCACTCTCCGCCACATGGCCTCAAACTGCACCATTCTGTCCACACACTTTAAAAAAAAAAATGACATTTGACCTTTCAATTGTGTTAACAATGGTGGATTGGTTAAGTTCCAGTTTTTAAGTATACATTTTTTTCAAGATGATTGATGAGAAAAGTGTCGTCCGACCCATCGGTATCTTACTGTACCCTCATATGCCATGTATTGAAATACGCAGACAGATTAAACATACATTTACATTGTAATACTTCTGACAACCAACTTTCTAACTCCGCCCATAACTTGTGGACTGTTTAGCATTCCCAGAATTCATGGATTATTGAGTCATTGTTAGTTTTACACTTAAGACATGACTCTGCCATTGTGCTGTAAAGTTTGTATTTTGTCTCTTGTGTATTAGACATGTTAAAATATTCTTGGGATGAGCATGTGCATTTTCCATAATGTACCCATTATTCCTCTTTAGTGCATTTCAAGCCCTGGGTGGAGAGTTGATACAATTCCAAGTCCGGAAGTTTAAATCCACCTTCAGACTTAGGAAGATGTACAACTTTCCTTTTTAGTCTATGAGTTTTATTTGCCTATTTTAATTCTTATTTTTCTTAAAGTCTGTTATGACCAAATGTACTTTTTTTTAAAGAATGTCTTCGTTGGCGTAATTGGTATTACTGAGAATAAATATATAAACTTTAGGAGCCATGCCATTCTGACAAGGTTTATTCTACCTATAATGTTTATGGGAAGATTGTTCCATTTAATTAGATCTGCTTTCATATGGTCGAGTAATGTGATAAATTCCATCTTTATATATTTGTTGTTTGTTGTCACTTATTAAGCATCCTAAGTATTTGATCACTTTTTTTTGGTCCACTTAAAGGATTATGAGTTATTGTTTTTCTTTATCCTATTGTCATTTCTCTTGCGAATTTTATACAGTATCCAGAGATTTTAGAGTATTCTGCAAATATATTTTTGCAAGAGGGGCATTGAGATTTCAATATTGGTGTTACGAATCCCTTTTGGCCTGACAGTCTAGGGGAGATGGTAAGGAGACCTGTAACATAACTCATGCAAATTATAATAGTGAAAAAGTAAGTGTGAACAAAATAACCACGACAACTGAAATCTACCATCAAACTCTGGGTTTATTGGAAAACACACGGTAATGGGGGGAGCAGGAAAAGGGGCTGAGCTGGACCCAAGGAAATAAATAATAAGTATTCAAAAACACCCCTAAGCTAGACTAGCCTATTTCAACAACAGCTAACTAACTAACCAAAAATACAGTGGGTTGTCCGCCCAGTTCTAACTAGGGTATTTAACAAAGTTTACCCACGGGTAGTGTATGCCCATGAGCGACTTGTCTTGGTTCCCCCTTTTCCCACCAGCAAACAAACACAAACACCATAAACCAAAAACAATACTCACAGGTGAGGACAAAGTGATATGGAGGTGCTCAAACAAAAGATAGCTCAATACATAAAGAGAGTGAAACAGAGAGATCTACAGACATGGCATTTACAGAGAGATTGAGCTCCACAGCAAACAACTGACAGGGTTTTTAAACAAAGGGAAAGGAACGGTGATTGGGTAGGAAACAGGAGGAGGTGTGTCTTCTGATTGATGATTGGTGACTGATTGGGGAGTGATGATTTTCACCTGTGAGGGGAGAAGGAGAGAAAAGAAAGACACACACAGGATACACACAAAGGATACTTGTATCCGTAACAATTGGTCAGGTATATCAGGAGATAATTTGCAAATCAGTTTAGTTTAAATTCATGTTTACCAATACTGATACCTGTTACATGTGGGTCCTGTCTAATTCTTTCTGCATGAGGTTCAATTGCCAGTGCAAACAGGAGGGGGGAGAGAGGACATCCCTGTCTTGTGTCCCTTTCTAAAGAAAATGTCATCAGTTTATGTATTATTTGTGTATATCTTTGCTTTAGGACATTTATGTAATATTTTTTATTTATAGCTTCTGAAGTTTTGAATAGAAAAGGCCATTCATGATGGTCAAAAGTCTTTACAGCATCAACAGCTGTTATTGATTAATCTATTCTTTTTGCATATTGTATTAAACTCAAACATGTTCTTGTATTTGATTGTAAGTGTCTATTTTAATAAACCCTGTTTGATTGATATGTATCAAGTCTGGTAAGACTTTTGACATTATATTGCTTTTGATCTTTGTTATTATTTTATCAAAATGTATTAAACTTATAGGTCTGTAATCAGCAGGGGACTCTCCAGATTTACATGTTTTTAAAATAACTGAAATAACTGTTTGATACATGGAGCTAGGAAGTGTGTTGTCATTTGTGTAAATAGGGGTGCTACTTTGTCCCAAAATGTTATATTGAATTCTTTGGGAAAGCAGTCCAATCCTGGTGCTTTTCTCCGTGCTAATGTTTTTTTCGATGTCTAATATTTATTTTTGGGTGATCTCTGTTTTTAGTGATGATTTTTTTGTCTGCTGATAATTGCTTCAGTGTTGTTGAGTCTAAGAAGGCTATAGGATCAGTCCAACTGTTGTTAAATTTTGATTTATATAGATTTTCATTGAGCTTTTAAAATGGTCATTAATTGCATTGTTGTTTCAAATTAACACATTTGTATCTTTAGCTTTTAAAATTGCAACTGGTTTGGCATGTACTCATTTTGTGAGGGCTGTGAGATGTTTACCATGTTTATTTATCATTAAGTATTATGCTTTACAACTTGTAGTTGTTGGCTCTCTTCAAAAGTTAAAGATCATATTCAGACATTTAATATTTTTCTTTACCTTGTATGGATTTTTTAGGGGATTTTCTAAAATAGTAATTTTTCTTAAAATGTTCTTAAAATTGTAATAATAATAAAAAATGTGTCTATATATTTTAATATATTTGTATTTATTTGTATTTATTTTAATTTTTTGCACTCCAAAAAGAAACTTATACATATACTGAACAAAAATGTAAACAATTTCAAAGAGTTACAGGTCATAAGCCTGGAAAGTTAAATAAATAAATTAGGCCCCAATATATAGATTTCCCATGACTGGGAATACAGATATGCATCTCTTGGTCACAGATTCCTTTTTAAAAAGTTAGGGGCATCGATCAGAAAACCAGTCAGTATCTGGTGTGACCACCATTTGCCTCATGCAATGCTACACATCTCCTTAGTTGATTAGGCTGGTGATTTTCTTAAATGTAACTCTTACAGGAAAAACATATCTACTGACAATCTCTTTAAGTGTTCAATATTATGCTTTTTTTCACCATCATGGAGCCCATGCACATTCCATGTAATAAGTTGGATTTTTCTGATCTTTACTTGCATGAAATCAAAGTTATCCTTGTCTGTTCCGTCTGTTATTGAATCCCCTTTCCATTTCTCTTCCTTTAAATATTTGAAAGCTTTGTAATAACACATTTAGATGACAAATAAACCAAAAAATATGAATGTTTTTGCCATTTGAATTTGGATGTGCTTTTAGAATGTTGAAAGCATAGTGATAACATTGTCACGTTCTGACCTTAGTTCCTTTTTTATGTCTTTGTGTTAGTTTGGTTAGGGCGTGAGTTGGGGTGGGTAGTCTATGTTCTTTTTTCTATGTTGTATTTCTGTGTTTGGCCTGGTATGGTTCTCAATCAGAGGCAGCTGTCAATCATTATCTCTGACTGAGAATCATACTTAGGTAGCCTGCTTTCCCCATTTTGGGTGTGGGTGATTGTTTTCTGTTTAGTGTATGTCACCTTACAAAACTGTTTAGTTTCTTCTATTTCACTGTTATTTTGTTTTGTGCGTTCAGTCAATAAATTATGACGAACACTTACCACACTGCATATTGGTCCGATCCTTCTTACTCTTCCTCAGATGAAGAAGAGATTCGTTACAAACATATAGGAATTTAACAAACTTCTGGCTGTCCTTTTTGAGCTGGTGAAATCTCATTGATCAACATCTCAACCAAATATTACCCACATTTCCACATTGAAATGATTTGATGCGCCCAGTGTGACGTTTGAGTGAGAATAAAGATTACTTTTGAGTAGTAAGACGTCTATAAAAGCAACAGATACCATTAATAAAAAGTGTCTAGAAGCGTCTTATATGGTGAGCTTCCGAGTGGCTAGGACAGGCAAGCCCACACTATTGTAGAGGACTTAATTTTCCTGTATGGCTGGGACAATGCTGGGGGAAAAGGCCAAAAAACTATACAGACAATGTCTTCATCAAACAACATTGTTTCACGACGCACCAGTGACATAGCAGGAGATGTTTTGAAACAATTACTGCTTCGCATACAAGCCAGTGAATTCTATGTGTTACAGCTCGCACAGCTCCTGGTATATGTCCGTTACTTTTACGGGGGGTTCAATTAAGGAAGACATCCTATTCTGCAAACCTCTGGAAACCAGGACATCAGGAGAGGATATTTTTAAAGTACTGGACAGCTTTGTGACATCAAATGGACTTTGGTGGTCAAGATATGTTGGTATCTGTACTGATGGCGCAAAAGCCATGACAGGGAGACATAGTGGGGTGGTAACACACGTGCAAGCAGTTGCTCCCGAGGCCACTGCAGCATCCACCGAGAGGCTCATGCTGCCAAGGGAATGCCTGACAGCTTGAAAGACGTTTTGGACACTACAGTGAAAATGGTTAACTTTGTTAAAGCAAGGCCCCTGAACTCTTGTGTATTTTCTGCATTATGCAATGATATGGGCAGCGACCATGTAATGCTTTTACAACATACAGAAGTGCGCTGGTTATCAATGGTATTGACACGTTTTTTTTTATTTATTGAGAGACAAGCTTAAAGTTTTCTTTATTGACCATAGATTTCACATGTCTGACCGCTTGCATTATGACGAGTTTCTCACACGACTGGCCTAACTGGGTGAAGTTTTTTCTCGCCTGAATGATCTGAATATAGGATTACAGGGACTCTCCGCAACTATATTCAATGTGCGGGACAAAATTGAGGCTATGATTAATAAGTTGGAGCTCTTTTCTGTCTGCATTAACAAGGACAACACACAGGTCTTTCCATCATTGTATGATTTTTTTGTGTGTGCAAATTACGTCAAGCTTAAGGACAATGTCAAATGTGATATAGCGAAGGACCTGAGTAGGTTGGGCGCGCAATTACCCAGGTTATTTCCCGAAACGGACGACACAAACAACTGGATTCGTTACCCCTTTCATGCTCTGCCTCCAGTCCACTTACCGATATCTGAACAAGAGAGCCTTATCAAAATTGCAACAAGCAATTCTGTGAAAATTGATTTTAGTCAGAAGCCACTGACAGATTTCTGGATTATCCTGCCTTGGCAAATCGCGCTGTTAAGACACTGATGCCCTTTGCAACCACTACCCATTTGAGAGTGGATTCTCGGGACTCACTACCATAAAAACTAAATACAGCCACAGACTGTGTGAGGAAAATGATTTAAGACTTAGACTCTACAACCCAATACAACCCAACATTGCAGAGTTATGTGCATCCTTTCAAGCATACCCTTCTCATTAACCTGTGGTGAGTTATTCATAATTTTTGATGAACAAATAATGTTTTATGTGTAAGATGGCTAAATAAAAATGATTGATTATTATTATATTATTATTTGTGCCCTGGACCTATAAGAGCTCTTTGTCACTTCCCACGAGCTGGGTTGTGACAAAAACTCACACTCATTCTTATGTTTAATAAATGTATCATATAGTGTGTGTGTGGCAGGCTTACAATGAGGCAAAAAACAACATTTGAGAGTGTGCTGACCATGGAGCTAGAGGGGGTACGGAGGTTAAATGTTTGAAGGGGTATGGGACTATAACATGTTTAGGAACCACTGACCTATGCTAATACAGTGACAATTTAAAGATACCAAAAACGATTTAGTCTAATCAATTTAAGCTAAATGTCATGATGCTGATTTCTATGTGTGTGTGTGTGTGTGTGTGTGTGTGTGTGTGTGTGTGTGTGTGTACTCCGTTCTGACACCATTGGTCTCTTGGCCCTCCCACTCAGCACACTTCAAGCTCTTCTCTGTCCTGGCACCCTAATGGTGGAACCAGCCCCCCCCCCCCAAAGCTAGTCACTGCCCATCTCCCGAAAACATCTGAAACCCTACCTCTTCAAAGAGTATCTTAAATAATCCCTACTAAAATACTTGTTTGCATCAATGAGCCAGCTAGTTAACATTTTCATAGACTACTACATCTAACTAGTTACATATTCAACTTCCATCCTCTCAGGCCAGGGGCACAATGTATGGATTAATGTTTGGATCAGAATCACCATAATAATTACTGTCCGGAACGGAGAATTAAGTAAAACCACAGGTCCAAATTCCCATCTCCATCCATTTAGGAAAATGATTATTTTAGCTAGCTAGCCCCCGGAGGACAACGACACAACGAGATGCAACAATTACAGTTTTTTTATGTCAATTATGTTTTGCCTTTGATGTGATTGGTGTGAAGCCAAATCCAAACTGGCTTCCCTTGACAGTTTTTTTTGGGGGGGGGGGGGCTAGGACCATTCACATTTGAGCTCACTCAGTTTAACTCAACGCTGATTGGCTATGCTTTTATACTTTTTTTTTATCAAGGGAGACCAAATGCTCCCTGGTATTGAATTCAATGCAACAATGTCATACCATTTATGGCCAGACAGTATCAGATACATGGGCTATGCATATTGAGACAGAGGGGAGCTGTTTCGCTCGCTCGGATGTTTTCTCTGGTGAGATACATTCAGCCATTTGCGAATTGAAGGAAAATTATGAAACAGAAAGACGAAATATACATTATTTCATACGTTTTCTTTCTTTTTTAAAATAAAATGTTTTAGAGTTGCAGAGTTATGGTATGGCAACCATGAATACACGCCACTGCAGCTATCAGCCACTGTATGTCCCATCTCCACCCCTCTCTTTCTCCCTGACCAGTCTCTCTACCAGGCCTGCTAACAGAGAGAGAGAGAGAGAGAGAGAGACATCATGGCCGACTAGTAACACCCCACTTCCCTCCACCACTGCTCTGTTTACCAAACACTAATCTGGTACTGATTACTCAGACTGTACCAGGCCTTGTTGTGTGTATACGTTTACTGATAGGTTTTAGAGGGGGAGCTGCCCGGGCTTCTTCAAAAAGGCCATGTTGTGAAATGTAGATGGCAGTTATCTGGGCGAGCGCTGTGGTCAATTCTTACATGACACTTACTTAAACACTCTCCACGATTAGGTCTGCAGTGTGGGCAGGAGATTTAAAAAAAAATAACCACAGTGAGAGTGGAGGAGAGGAGAGGAGGGGTGGTGAGGAGGGGTGAGGATAAGTCTATGCCCACACAGGGGCACTTCCCACAAGCTCTGTGTCTCCCACGTCAAGGCTTGGGTCTGTCACACCTCAGCCCTATCCCTGGAGCTTCTGGCATGTCTGGCCTAGCCGCACGCTGGCGGTGCGTCACCACGCCTCGCTCTCTCTCTCTCTCTCTCCCCCTGTTTCTCTCTCTGTTGCTCTCTCTCGCTCTCTCTGTTGCTCTCTCTCTTGTTCTATCTCTCTCTCTCTCTCTATTTCTCTCTCTCTGTTTCTCTCTCTGTTGCTCTCTCCCTCTCACTCTTGCTCTCTTTCCCTCCTACTCTCTCTCAAACAGTGGGATGTAGACATCTACGGCTCAGATGTTTCTACAGACTGGGACACATCCTTGTGCCCAGGATAGAATGGTCAGTCAGTGGCGGTCTGATGATATCATCTCCACTGGTGTCCCTTCTGGGCTATATCATCATGCAGAAATTCAAATAATGCTTTAGACGCGCCGAGAGAGAGAAGTACAGATACTTAATTAACGTCATGCTGAATAAAGTGATTTATCTGAACACAGGGGTAAATAGGCAGTGTGTGTACAGTATCTAAATAGTCCCCTAGGCAAGACAAGAATGCATTAGCATATGACGCAGACTCCCTCACACTGTTGTGATTCAAACAGGAGAAGGATGATTGAGGAGGAACGATATAAGGAGGGATATATATTGTACTGTATATCTGAGCTGGTTTTGTGTGGTGGTGCTGTTAGTGGTGGTGGTGGTGTTACCGCTTGGCTCTGAGTACTATGTTTATACCCTGAGTTTTAAGCGATGGGATTAGTCTGTGTGATTGTTGGCGGCATTGTGCACTTAGAGGATAGGCACCAAAATCCCTTTTTCAGCCACCACTACTTATCCTTGTCCCTGTGTTGTCTCATTCAAACAGAGGTGCCTCGCTCTACACGCATGTAATCTAGGTGACAAGAAGGAAAAGAAAGAGAATTGAATTTGTGTGAAGGGACTGGAAATGGGACGGCGGAGGGGTATAAGGAGGGATAGAAGACTGCGACGAGGAGGCAGGGGAAAGTGAAGGTGGATTAGCCGTTTGTCTTGGTGGCGGAGGTACCTCATCTTTTTAAGTACATTTCAAAGAGGGTGGGCAGCCTTGTAACGTGAGCACAGTGCACTTATGTCTGACATCAGCATGTGAATAATTCATACTCAACTTCAAACGTTAATTATTGATGTGTGAGGAGAACAGAGAGACAGGCAACAGAACACGAACTTGCTGTCTGTAGCTGTCTCTGCAGCCTGCCTATGGAGGCTAGCCAGACTGATGCAATGGAGAGAAAAACTATTGTTTTATCATTATATTCCATACTTATTCATACTTTTAGGGAAGTTATTCCCAATTATCCACAGACATAGTGAACTAACCCAAGGGGATTGAAGAGCAACTGTAGTCTGAAAGGCTCCAATGGGTCAGCAGCCCCCCACCTGCTATTGTCACATTACATTTTTACTCTTTTATTTAACTAGGCAAGTCAGTTAAGAACAAATTGTTATTTATAATGACAGCCTACCACTGCCAAATCCTAATGACGCTGTGGCAGTTGTACTCCGCCGGACCAGTTGTACGCCGCCCTATGGGACTCCCAATCACGCCCGGTTGTGATACAGCCTGGAATCGAACCAGGGTCTGTAGTGACACCTCTATCAATGAGATGCAGTGCCTTAGAGCGCTGCACCACTCAGGAGACCACTACGCCACATCGGATAGGTGCAGTGCAATGTGTTGTTTTACTGCAAAGGTCTTTAACCTTTTCTAGCACGAGAGCTTTCATATAGGCACTCTCTTTGCATTTTCCCAAATTCCGTTTGCTCTGTTTAATTTTGGTTTGGGAGGGTTTTTTGATAGTTTTCCACTTTCAAAATTATAATTATTCATAGTGAAACAATGAAATTGTTCTGTTTCCATGTCAATGACTAAATCACATCAGAATACAATTCTTGAGGGCTGGGGAAAAAAATAACAAATTCAGATTTTTTTGTGTAATACCCTTTTAATTGCGAGAGTGGCATGCCGCTTCATATGTCATGACAGAGTTTGCAAAACAAAAGCCCATCCAATTGATACAAATAATTCTGCCAGGTAAGCCTACTTTACAGGTAACATTTAATTGAGAAGGTTTTGGGGAAAGTCTTTCTGTCTACCCAGAAGCCAGTTATCATTTACGCTAACTGTCTACACAAAGTGAACGATAGACAAACTGCACACCACACACACCACACAAACATACAGAGGCAATATTGCTGGACATTAATTGACAGATATTGTGTTACGTTTGTTTTTTTGAAGCTAATTGTGACCAACTAGCTATAATGTCAATGTGGATTGAATTGGAC